>NC_069382.1:85918785-86061285 GCF_027475565.1 Acinonyx jubatus | reverse complement strand
ATTTGCTGGTGTATAATCGTTCATAGTAGACTCTTACAATCCTATAGATTTCTTTTATATCAGTTGTAATGTTTCCTCTTTAATTTCTAGTTATATATTTCAGTCTTTTTTTTCTTAGTGCAGCTAAAGATTTGTCAATTTTGTTATCTTTTCAAAAAACCAGATCTTAGTTTTATTAATCCTTTCTATTGTTTTTCTTGTCTCTAATTTATCTCTGTTGTGATCTTTATTATTTCTGTCCTTCTGCTAACTTTGGGCTTAATTTGTTTTGTGTTCCAGTTTCTGGAGATGTAAAGTTAGGTTTTCTAAGGTCTTTTGAATTTGTAATATATGCATTTATTGCTATAAACCTTTCTCTCAGAATTGCTTTTGCAGCATCCCATAGGACTTGTTATTTTGTGTTTCCATTTTCATTTGATTTTAGATATGTTATTTCCCTTTTGATTTTTTTCAACCCATTGGTTGTTCAGAAGTGTTTTGCTTAGTTTGCACATGTTTGCAAATTTTCCAGCTTCCCCGTTGATTTCTAGGTTCATACCATTGTGGTCAGAAAAGATAGTTGATATGATTCCAATCTTCTTAAAATTGCATTAGATAAAATAGCCATCTCTCCTAGTCTTTAGTGAGTGGCCTCATGTAGAAAATTAACATTATCATTCAACCCTGCCCTAGATCTTGATTGTCTCTCAAACCATGGAGATGGTAAAAGCAGTGTATTTTATATTTTATGGCTATCAGTAGATGAAGGTGTGCCAGGACATGTCATTGTCCCAAAGGGAAAAGTCTGAGTTCAGCACGTAGATTCAGGCTGTTGGAAGCCAGACAATCTGGCAGCAGTTTTTAATGTATTCAGTAGAGTCCTGCTGGACTGCAAGCATAAGCCCACTGGCTACCAAAGAGATACCAGTAGGTATCTCTTGGATGGCTTTCACAAAATTCAGGGCTCAAGGGGTTCCTGGGTAGCTCAGGTGGTTAAGCATCTGACTTTGGCTCAGGTCATGATCTCACAGTTTGTAGGTTTGTGACCTGTGTTGGACTCTGGGCTGACAGCTCAGAGCCTGGAGCCTGCTTCAGGTTCTGTGTCTCCCTCTGATTCTGCCCCTCCCCTGCTCGCACTCTGTCTCTCTCTTTCTCTAAAAAATAAATAAGACATTTAAAAAATTAAAAAAAAAATTCAGGGCTGAAGATAAGTGTATGTTTCTTTCTGTGAGATACCAGGGAACTATATCAAGGCCGAGGAAGACTGCAAAGATGGCATCCATCAGCTTACATTCCCTGAGGGTCATTCCACAGACCCCTAAATATGTGCCATACCTACCTGCCCCTTAGGCCAAAGGTCTACAAAACAAAATAGGTTTCCTTCACAGAAAGCCTAGAGGTATGTTTCAGTCTGCTATCTGTGCAGTGCTGGAACTTTCTCTTCAATTACTTCAGTCCCATGTGACTCAGGATCACAAGTCTTTATGGCCTCCAGAGCCAGGCAATCCAGGGGTGTCCTCTGGGCAGTAGCTGAAAAGCCTAGGGAACCAGAGGCATATAAAAGTCTCCATCTCAGGGATAGTGGTGCTCTAGAATGTGGCAGATGGGGAGGGTGAATATTCAACCCACCAGCTGAAGCAAGACAGAGGGGGTGCATAACGTGTAGTGCCTGGAGAAAACAAAAATGCCTAGAGTTTAAAAACAGCAATGAAAAGGGGTGCCTGGGTGGCTCAGTTAAGCTGTCTGACTCTTGATTTCGGCAGAGATCATGATCTCGCAGTTGGTGAGTTCGAGCCCTGCATCAGGTTACACCTGACTGTGTGGAGCCTGT
This sequence comes from Acinonyx jubatus, assembly GCF_027475565.1. Lineage (NCBI taxonomy): Eukaryota > Metazoa > Chordata > Mammalia > Carnivora > Felidae > Acinonyx > Acinonyx jubatus. The sequence goes on along the minus strand of NC_069382.1, from coordinate 86,059,475 downwards.
TTGGGATTCTTTCTCTCTGGTTCTCTCTGCCCCCTCCCCTCTCTTTCTCTCTCAAAAACAAATAACAACAACAAAAAGAGGTATTACACACTGGCTACAATAAGGCAGAGGGAGAATGTGTAGGTGATGCCACAGAGTGGTGGAAGAAAAAAGTATTCACTGGCTGGGGACAGAATGAGAGTGCAAATATGGTGCCCACCAACCAATAGGCCTCTAGATGCATGTAAAATTAGATGACAACCTCTTAGGCTGATGCTTTATGTTTAGCAAATGAGACTCTTTCACACAAAGTCTGGATTCCTCTCAATCACCTTCCTCTGCTCTGAGCCCCTTGGCAATGAGTTTGTGTGTGAGCCCCTTAAGAATAGTTTCTCACTTTGCCATAGGCGTGTTGGTCTCCTGAATGCAAGTTTCATGGGTTTTCAAAGCTAGATGTTTTGGGGTCTTGTCTCTCATGTGTAGGTCTTAAAGTTACAGTACCCAATGTTGGATTTAAAACCTTTGTTCCTCAGGGAGAAGCTGCAGGTTTTGAATTCTCATTCAAATGTGGGTTGTTTTGCTGGAGATAAAGTATATGGTGACATTTTGCCCAAGCCTCTTTTATCTGCTTCAATGTGGACCTTCTTTTATATGCCCCCTCTTATATTACCATCTTGAACCCCAAACCAGCATTTTGCTTATTAAGATACACATAGTGATCACAGATGGAAGCACCGAAAACAGAAATAACCATTTGGCTCCTGGGGCACCTGGGTGGCTCAGTTGGTTGAGCGGCCGACTTGGGCTTAGGTCAGGATCTCACAGTTCTTGAGTTCGAGCCCCGCGTTGGGCTCTGTGCTGACAGCTCAGAGCCTGGAGCCTGTTCCAGATTCTGTGTCTCCCTCCCTCTGACACTTCCCCATTCATGCTCTGTCTCTCTCTGTCTCTCAAAAATGAATAAACATTAAAAAGTTTTTCTTTTAAAAAGAAATAACCCCTTGACTCTATATGCCACCCAATAATAGGAATAAGATAATTTGAATGGCTACTTTTCATCATAAGTTATTCTTCACAGTCACCTTTTAGTACACTAGGTCTAACCATACAAATAAGTCTTTAATAGGTATTTCTTCCAAAACATTTCAAAGACCCAGTTGGATAATCAGGTTAAATGTCCTTCAATGATACAAAATATCAATGAAGTCATGGCATTATCACTTAACCATTTAGCATTTTTATATAGGATTTCTAAAGATAGAATGAATATTTCAGTTACAGAAATATTTTCTGTTTTTACAAAGTAAAAATAACTTACATAATGGAAAGTTCGAAAATACTTTCAAAGTGAAGTTCTGCTTAGTATATGAAGTTCCAAGGATCCCCCCGAAACATTAAAATGCTGGGAAAATGTAACTAATTTAATTTTTACATTTTTTTTTTCCGGGGTAATATAAACATCTTACACAAATGTAAAGTGTTGCTCATTTTCTTTTTTTTAAATCCATGATTGAAATTGGGGCATAAAAATGCTTGCATGTTTTGACAAGGGATTGTCAATGTTTAGTCCTAGCTACTGGTGGAATTTTATTTCTTGCCTTATTTTTTTTTTAATTAAAAAAAAAGTTTGTTTTTTGAGAGAGAGAGAGAGAGGCATCACACATATGTGCATGCATAATAGGGGAAGGAGCAGAGAGAGGAAAGACAGAGAATCACACGCAGGCTCCATGCTATCAATGCAGGGCCTGACACAGGGCCCAATCTCCCTATCCGTAAGATCATGATCTGAGCCAAAATCAAGAGTCAACTGATTGAGCCATCCAGGCACCCCTTTTTAGTTTTTATTTTATTTTTTAATTGAACTATACTTGAAACACACTGTTACATTAGTTTCAGGTGTACGACATAGTGATCTGACAACTCTATAGGTTATGTTATGCTCACCACAAACATAGCTATCATGCGTATCACCATACAACACTATTACAATATCATTAACTACATTCCCTATGCTTTTATCCCCGTGAATTTTTCATTTCCTAATTGGAAGCCTGTACCTCCCACTCTCCTTTACCCATTTTGCTCATCTGTCCCACCTTCCAGCAACCATCAGCTGTTCTCTGTATTTATAGGTCAGTTTCTGCTCTTTAAATGTTTTTTTTTTTTAGATTCCACAAAAGTAGAATCATATAGTGTTTGTCTTTCTCTGCCTGATTTATTTTACTTAGCATAATACCCTCAAGGTCCATCCTTCTTGCCTTCTTGTTGGGGTTAGAAACATCTCATTGTTTTTTTGTTGCTATTATATATATATATATATATATATATATATTATGTATATATATATATTTATATATATATATAATATATGTATAATATATATTATATAGTATATATATAATACACATTTTCTTTATCCATTCATCTATGGATGCACACTTATTTTGCTTATATAAGTTGGTTATTGTAAATAATGCTCCAATAAACATAACGGTGCATATATCTTTTTGAATTAATTGTTTCCTTTGTAACTTGCTTTATTTTTAAATCAAAACTAGCTTGTCTTTTACTCGTGATTTTATTTAAGTATTAGTATTTAAATAAGCTAATTATAAATTTTTATAACAAGTCTTTCCTGTTATGGAATTTAATATTCTTGGACAACAATTTAGTCAAATTAAAATTCTCCACACCAGTATAGACCAAAGAAATAAGACTATGAAAAATCAGAGGCTGTTTATATCTGAGCAAGAAATAACCATGTTATATACAAAGAAAAATAAATAATATAATTACTAACTTTATAAAAATGCTTACAAGTGAGAGAAGCTTTTCCTTGTGACAAGCAAAGTAAAATGTAATAGAGACACAGGAGTTGGAAGAGACAGAAGGAAAAAATAAGGGCAAAAATTGCAAATTACTTCTGGCTTTCCCTTGACCAAAGTTGATCTTATTCTTCTCTGCTGGATGTCTGATGAAAAGAGATCTCTTACTTTGCAAAATAGACTTTGAGAGAGAATAATCCGTTAGGATCAATAGCATCCCGTCACAACTCCCAGAAATTAGGAGGAATCAGAATAGGAATCTCTTATATAGTTTGAAGATTTAAGTGTAAAGACTTCACAGTAAGAATGTTAAATATTAGGAAATAAGAGTTTTGACTCAGGAAAAACAAAAGTTATGGAAGAAACTTAGAAGTGTGGGGCAATCTAGATAGGATGTGATGGTGGAGTGGGGTAAAGAACGGTAAAGTAAAAGTTACTGAAGATCTTCGAGATGAACAGATTTAGACTATATAAATGAGAGTGAAATAACTCTCATAACTATTTTGTCTGGAGCTCATCTACTTTGCAACTCTGTACCACTTTTGAAATATTATCACGAGTTTTCATTTCCATTTATAAATACTTACATATTTTAATTCTGAAATGCTTCCAACATAAAGCACTCAAAGCAAGCTATGCCAAACCTTTGGGGGCCAACTAGATTACATAAGTTAAGAGAAAGTACCTCAGGTGGGTTCAAGGTAGTTGTTATTACACCCAGTAGAAGCCATGAAAAGTGTTTATGAGAAAAGAATCAACATGACCGGAAGCTGCTCCCCAATTTCTTCCCAGATCCTCACAGAGGTGCATACAAATTTTGGTCAGTGTAACCTATGTGGTGGGAAGAATCTGCTAGAACTAAAGAGCCCATATTCAGAGGCTTGCAACCTTTTCCTGCTTTTTATCTAATCTACTTATCTTATTGTATCTAAGTTCTTCACCATTCAACCATTCTTCATCATCCATAAATCAGTCTAGATCAGTAAAGACTACAAGGCACACTAGTCAAAATTCTACATACTCCAAAGATTTCTTTTCCCACTGACCCTCTAAGGAAGGTTTTAATGCTATGGACTTCCATTTTAGTTGGTAATATCATATCACACAGAGCCATCTAGATGACAGGTACAATTCTTTTCTTAGTCGCCTAGTCATAGGAACTCTCTATGAGGCCATAGATAAGAGTTGAAAAAAGAAATGGCAATAAGACAGGGTGAATGTGTGCACTGTGAGTGCAAGCTTTCTGGTCCTGCAACTTATTTATGTCTTCAGGATCTGCTTTAGCCCACGTCTTCTTTGGGCTTTAGGGATTTGGTCGTGATGTGTGGGGTTTACCTTTCAGGAGATATAGACTAAAAAATAAATAAATAAATAAATAAATAAAGGAACATATTTTATGTATAATAGGAAGTACTAAAGATAAAACCAAAGCAGGTATAGGGAATGAGTTATTAAAGGTTGTAATTTCACATAGATGGTGAGGAAAGGTAATATTTAAGTGAACAAAAAAGGAGGTAAAGACAGACACCAGCCATGTGGTATGTAAGGAAGAATTTTCCATGCAGACAGAACCTGTGCAAATATGCTGAAGTAGGAGCATGCCTCGAATACTTAGAGGCCTAGGTGACTGAAGTGCAGTGAAAAAAGGGAACAGTGGGAAATTATGAGAATGACTGCTGATGATAGTCTAATTATTTACAGTCTTATAAGCTTTTATTTCTCTGGGTGAGTTAAGCAGATTTGAGCAAACATGTAGCATCATTTGACTTACATTTCAGTAGGATCATACAAATGTCTGTATTCAGAATAGACTGAAGGGAATCAAGGACAGAGCAGGGGATCAAGTTAGGAGACTGTTGCAATTATCTGGGATAATGATAATGGTAGCTTGGACCAGGGTGGTTGGTGCAGGGGGTAAGCAGTGGTTAGATGCTTGAGCCAACAGGATTTTTTGATAATTTAGATGGCTTAGAGAACAGGAAGAGACTAAGTTAGGGAATACTGTGAGAGCCAGACTGGTGGTAAAGGGGGAGGGTTCTGGAATACTAATTTGGGTTACCATATCGGCAGTTGTATATATGATCTATATATACATAGAAGAGCAATTGGGAATTATCAGCATGGAGGTATTTAAGGATTTAAAACTATGGGACCATATGAGATCAAGTGAGTTGAGTAATCCACAGAGGAGAGAAGTAGGTGGCGACTGATCCTCGGGTGGTCCAATGTTCCGACATTAGAGACGGGGAAGAACAAGCATGAGAGCACTAGACGCCGTAGCCAGTGAAGAAGCTAGAGAAATCCAGTAGTGTGTGCATCTCCGAAGAGTGTTAAGGTAGAGTGATTAGAGACACATATTCGACACATATTAGAGACACGTATCCTTTACATTTCATCCTCCACATTTTATAATCTCCATATCGATAATCTAGTTATTACTCTACGCTAAATTCTGAATAATTTCCTCAGAGGCAAAACAGCAGACTGGTTGATTGCACGGATGACAGAACCAGTCTGCTTGTCACTAACAATTCCCAGCCAGCCCGAATATAATAATGAATATTCTCACAGTAATAAAATTAATAACAAACAACATTAAAAAAATAGTATACAAATTACTTTTTTTGTAGGCTAAGCACTCAATAGGCATTGTTATTATCTAGCTTCCAGGTCACAAATCTTCTATTCACCTGTTTCTGATAATTTGACTTGTTAAAATGTTAATTCCAATGCTAATTTTTCATTTCTGAAATTTATATTTGTTTTTAAAATATTCCCATTCTTATTTAATTTTGCTTTTTATTTCTTATAGTTTCAATTTTATATTGTTTTTAATTATTTTAAACACCCATTTTCATGTCCACAGTTGACTTTATTAGCTAATGTTCTAAGGTTCTATTCTTACAGTTTGTCACAGCTGTGACTCTCTTCTAGGGGACATTTTTGTTTGAGTGCTTTGAAACTTTGAATTGTGAACTCACCTTCCCAGGGTTTTATTTATAGGGATCCTGTATGATTGGAGAGATTTTACCATTTGCTTCTTCCTAGTTCCCCAAGCCTAGCTCTGTCTTTTGAGCCAATGCCTGTTTCAGGTTTCTTACTGTAGGGTTTCTAAAACCATTTGGTTAATACAAACTGAACCAAAAAATCAGTGGATGAAGATCCATTGCTTTGAATTATAAGATCTGTTTCTCCAGTCAGAATCTAGATAGGCACACTATCTTCCTCGTCATCCCCACATGCAACTAGGCCGATTTTCTCTGGGCAACCTCAGAATGGAGTATCTGAGGGTCTCAGCTCTACCTGGGAATCTCAGTACTAAATCTTTGATTAGGTTACAATGAACAAGAAGACGTCTCCACAGCCCCAGTGCCAGCTCATGTTCTTGTAATCTACACAGAAGTTGTGTTTTGCCTATTTTGCTTGGTGACTTCCGTTTTCCCCTGTAAGAATGCTTCTTAAACTTCATCCCATATTTCTAGCAGGGTTAGTTTTTAAAGGTCAGGGTTAGGAATTGAAGACATATTATCTATTTCACCATACAACCAAAGCTAGAATTACTCTGCATAAATTTTCAAGCCTGGAATTCAAGTCAGGATAACAGAAGAAGATTGACCATAGCTATACTGAAGGCATATACAAATATATGTTACTTAAATCTACATAATTGGAGATCCACTTGTAATCATCTATGTACTTTTGGGTCAAAGTGAAAATCTCCAGAAAAGACAAAAATATAAAGACATGATGGTATTATCATTTGACTACTGAATCCTTTTTTTTTTTTTCTTTAGCACAGGGCTTCTCATGCTTTTAGGACACAGAATAGATGAAGCAGAAATAGGTATAGTCTTAGCAAAGTAGCTCAATTAGTCACACTATTTTGTAAAACTACTAAACGTAGCTTCAGTTTCCATATCAGAATCCCGATTCAGTCTTTGTATTCTTAAAGTATTTTGTAGCATTACGACTCACCCAAAGTTAAAAAGTTTCACAAATTTGATTAAGCTGCAAGGAAGAAGTAGCTGAGATACATCTGACTAATTGAATTTTGCTTTATCAATTATTTTTGGAACTCTGCTGGCTTATCTGGAGTTTCCAACTCAAATGTCAAAAATAATTTGGTACTGAAAAGAAATGGTCTTTGATTTAGCATTAAGAAGATCCATGCAATTCACTATGCTGTTTGCCTGTTTAGGAAACCAACAATGTGCTAGCAGAAAAACAACAAGAAAGTTTTCAGCAATGTCCATTTCATTTTAACATGATTGATGTTTAACTGCAATAGATACAGGAATCAGGACAAAAATGTGATTTGGTTTGTTACATATAAAGTCTTTGAGCATCCGTATTGAGTTTGATAAGACAATATTTATTTAGTTTTATTGAATACAACTCTAATTTTATGTGTTCATTGTAATTTAAATGATCATGTAGGAACATATATTTGAAAGAAAAACATTCAATTCTATATGACATTAAATTATTGTTACACTTTCTTGTAATATTTATGATTGTTGAAATCACAGGACCGTAAGTAATAAAACTACTTGATAAATAAAGTGTGAAGGAACTTATTTAAGGATATGAATGTTGACGATCTTACACAGCACCATCACATTTCTTGGAGAAGAGAAATGTAAAGAAATGTAACCTGTAACAGCACAAGGACATTTGAATTCTGTTTATATTGTTTTGTGTATAATATTATGATTTTTCAGTTCTAATTAGGAAACAAATATTGTTTTGATGGCTCCGTTTTCTGCAAAGTGTGTTATTATTTTAAAGATTAGATTAAACATTCTTACGTAATTCCCAAGTCATTTGTATTTTTTATTCTTGTGCTACTCACAGTAGATCCATTAGGTTGGAAAGTTTGTCGTGATTGTTCGTCAGTGTCTTATGTCACTCACAAGCCAGGTGGCACACCAGTGATAAGTGGGAAATAGCACTTAGACATACCTGCTTTCTAGGTTCTAGATCCTCTCAATGAGTCATGCGATTTTGTAAAAGGAACTGTAAGATAATGTGTATCACATCCTCTCGTGTGTTTTGCATGTGTATATTTTTGTGGTTATTACTTTCATTTCTTTGCTCAGATTCTATTCATAGCTGAAGTCAGAAGAAACAATGACTTAAAACTAATAAAAACTTAGGACGCAAAATAATTGTTCAATTAAAAAATGATAAATAGGAGCACCTGGATGGCTCACTCCATTAAAGCATCAGACTTTGGTTCAGGTCATGATCCCATAATTTGAGTTCCAGCCCCATATCAGGCTCTCTGCTGTCAGCGCAGAGCCCATTTCAGATCCTCTGTCTCCCTCTCTCTCTACCCCTCCTTTGCTGTCACTCTTTCTTTCTCTCTCAAAAATAAAGATTAAAAAAATGTTTAAAAACTTGATAAATGATACTTTTCAAAGATTAGGACCTATGTAAATGTGTAGGATATATAATTTATAATCTATAACATTCATAATGTACATTTCTATAGTACATACTATAAATATGTATTAATTTTTTTAATGTTTATTTTATTTTTGACAGAGACAGAGCATGAGCGGGGGGAGGGGCAGAGAGAGAGGGAGACACAGAATCTGAAACAAGTTCCAGGCTCTGAGCTGTCGGCACAGAGCCTCATGCGGGGCCATGACCTGAGCCAAAGTTGGATGCTTAACCGACTGAGCCACCCAGGCGCCCCGCTATAAATATGTAGTAAAAACATATTATTTATAATATAACTAAGTTAAATTCCCTTTTTATTTTTTGTCCTACCATTCTATATAATTCACATATTTCTTTTTGCCTTAAAAAAACTAATTTAAAAATGAGATGGAAGTTGTATTTGATTAAATGCTGTGATTTCTTGGTAAGGAAATAAGTCTTTGGATTTGCAGCTAGTATAATTTCTCTATTTATCCGTTACTTTTTCAAACAATTCTTTAAAGCAAAACAGGATTGTTTTTGCCTTTACATTGCTCTTCAATATTGTCAGAAACGTTTCCATAATGAAGAGAAAATTACTTCAGTAAAATTTTCATCTTTATTACATTTCATATACAGTTCGCTTTAATGAATAACTATTTAGCTATTAATTTCCAAGGTTTCCAGCTCCACAATAATTCTTCTTTTCTCATTATTTCCTCATTATCGTGGATAACTGCATCATTGTAGCCAATATTTTTTGCTTCACCATGCTACATCTTTAAAAAATACTGCTTTTCTTTCAGAGAAGCTGTACCTATTCCTGTAATATATTGCAACCTAAGAAACGGTCATTCACGGGCTGAGATGAGATAGGATTTCATCTACATTATAAATGTCACACGCCATAGCATCTGAGGTCCAGCATCCTATGAACACTGAAATTAGAGCTACGTAACACTTTATTCTACTTCTACCAAATTGAACAGTATATAAAGAGAAAGGCATTCTTATAGAGTAGAATATTTGAATTGAGCATTGCACTTTAATTTCAATGATGAAAAACAGCACAAACAATTTCTCCCATGCCATTTGCGAAGGCTACAGGTCTTCAGAAGTATGGGACATATTTGTTGAATCTGACACTATCGGTTTGAGAATCCATCTTGGCTCCAGGCCAGAATTCCCTACATGACCTTTCAGGCCTGACCATAGGCAATTCCACGGGCATTGCCGTGCAGGCCTCGTGGGGAAAGCTGCCCTCAGACTAGACTTGGTGCACAGCCTGTGCATTAGTGTTCTGGAGGGAGTTGCAGTTAGGGACTGAAGGCCCTCAGGCTAGCCATGCCCATGCACATATCTGTATCCCTACCCTAGGCAGCTCTATAAAGAAGCCTCTTTATCAGGGGAACCAGCAGAGGCACTTTTCAGGCATCTCTGCTAAGACCTTCTATGTAGGGGACCTTGACGAAGTCACTTGTCTCCAACCTGGCTCAGTACTTGATCACTCTCGACCATTCCCTTTACTTTTCCCCGAGCCCCTCAGGACCACAAAAAGTCAGGGGCTTCTGTCTGGGGCTCCTTGTCTGTTAGACAATGGCCCGACTGCACTCATGTATCTAACCCTTGCCTTGCTGTTCTGTGTGGAGAAACGGGACAATGGGGAGCTGGCATCTACTTTTGCCTCTCTTTACACTATTAACAATAAGTGAATAGGATTGATTGCTGCCTGCAGTTCTGCTTCTTGCCCTAACTCACTGCCATGACATCCAAGAGTTCCACATGATTTATAACTCTGCACTTTTCATTTGGTAGTTTTCCTTGAATGCAACTTTCTTTTGTAAAACTAATGACCAACTATCAACAACGATTTTTGTGAATTTTCCATTGGAGAAGATGTCCTCTTCTAAGAATACAGATGAAAATGCTGGCTATGTATATCCATACTTACAAAGTACAGAAGAATGATGTGTCATTGGTCTATTTGAAAATAATAGCATATGAAACAGTCATGGAAACCATATTCATATGTCATTGATGTTGCTAATGCAGTATTTCCTGTGTTGCAAATTGTCGAGTTTTGGTTTCTATTATTTAAAAATATGTGGCTTTGTGGAATAACAATATTCACACCCTATCAATTAATATAATGTAAATGTTGAATCTTTGTTCCTGACACTTTAGTCATCAAATTAATCTCTTGAGAAAGAAGCTGTTATTATTCAAGCTACATTAGTGAAGAGACCGATATTATGTGCAGGAAAACAAAGTTTCATTGTCTAACAGATGCCTAATTAGGGAGTTGAGCACTTGAATCAAGTGAGGCATGGAAATGGATTATATAGCATTTACATGTAGAACACATTATTTATCAATAAAAGTAATAGACGTTGCTTTCAAGAGAAATTCACCAAAGCTTAGTTGAACTTTGAGCTGTTAATTTTTCTTCCTTTTTTGATAATTTTAACGGTGGAACATAACAACTTTGTCATTACCACTTCTGATAAAAGTTAAACAATTGATTAGTTATCCCAGGGGAAAAACTCAGCAATCATAAAATTTGAGCCTTGTGAAGTTATTTTTTCCGAAACATACCACAGACATTGTTAAATTAAAGGAAGACTGTGAAATACTGAGGAAATAAAGCAAGTTTTAGGCACTTAATATCCACAGATGAGCTGGATTAGGAAGATAGCATTGGTAGAAATGAAGTGTTCCATAAAAAACAGCTGCCTTGTGTAACACATATGTCTAACCAAAAGTGGACTGCTATATTCTTTTTCAAATGTTTTTTCAACAAAAAGTTTTCTCCTATTTTGATGTTTACCATATTTATAGCTGGGCTTTATATTTTAGCATTATTTCTGACTTTGAAGCAGATAGATTCTTTTACTACGATGGCTTAATCATCAGTATTGGATATAAAATGTGCTTATGTGATCTAATCCATAATGGTCTGGGAACAGAAGCAATTTCTCTGCATTTAGGGGATGGCAAATGAAGTTTAACTTCAACAGGAGATTAGAGACTTCTAATATTCACAACAGAAGTAATGCCATAAAGAAACTTTTGTAGTTTTGGAGTCAGTTACTATTTATATCAACCCTGTCAATTTTCTTAATTGGGATTTTACCTTGGCAAACTAAACTACATGCAGACATTGATAACTCCATTTCTTTCTCTTACAATCCATATCGCCATCAACTTATGTTCTATTGATCCTTTCGTTTTCCCTCTTTACCTCCCTTCATTTTTGTCTTTTCCTCTATTCCTTCATTTCTAAAGCAGACTAACCTACTGTTGGGTTGTGTGTATGTGTGTTTGCACAAAAAGAATCCTTCTGTAAATGCCTGAAGGGTTGGGTAGGAAGTGTATTGACTATAACTATAGGTCTATATTCTAGGAATATGCCCAATTCTTGATAGAGAAAGCTCAAAAGCTAGTGCTTTGTTTTGATATCCCAATTCCAGGAAACCATTTGAACCATTTAATTTATCTATATCAAATTAAGTATCTAGAGGAATGCTAAATAGTACATATTTAAATACTAATACATTATATTTGGCATATAACCCAGAGTTTATAAAGTGTTTATGATATTGTGATTAAGAGTCTGATCATCTGCCCCATACCTACTTGTCTGCCTCTTGTAAGCACCATTCAGGTTTGTGCAAGCTAGCCTGTTCTGCCCTTTACTCTTCTTCCCACTCTACCGCCTTAGAGCAGAGGAATCTGGTATCTGAACCTTCTGTTAATTGTTACTGTCTTTAGCTATTCTGTCTGGCCTTTGATGACCTCCTTGTGGCAAGTAGAAAATACTAGCTCTATCTGAAAGAGTCCCTGTGCCTCTTTTAAAAGACTAAGGAAGTTCCTAGATATAGAGTTCCACTTCTAAGGCAACCATGGTAGTGCTTGACTGGTTGGACCAGTTCTGCCCCTTCATAAAGACATGGCACATAAATCCTCTTGGTCCTCAGGAGTCAGCTCTTGGTACCCATTGGCTGTACTGAAAACACTACAAAATGCCTTGTCTCACGTGTATAGTTCTTTAAAAATATTCTGACATGGGGCGCCTGGGTGGCTCATTCAGTTAAGTGTCTGACTTGGGTCATGATCTCAGAGCCTGGAGCCTGCTTCAGATTCTGTGTCTCACTCACTCTCGCGCTCGCTCTCTCTCTCTCAAAAATAAATAAATATTAAAGAAAATTTTTTTTAATACTCTGACTTGATGAAACCAGTGGACTGCTGTGACTCTGTTGAGGACTTTAGAAGATGGTTGTGTGGTATAAAGTGCACACATTGAGTACTACCAGGGAGTGTCAGAGATTTATTTGATTTTTAATGAATGATTTAAAGAAATTAGAGAGGATTGAGAGGATTCTTGAGTTAAGTATTACATCACTTAGGATATTGTGTATGCACACATGTGTGTAGAGCGAGACCTAGAACAGGGAGTCAAAAAAATGATTCAGAGGAAAAATCAAGGTAGCAGTGGTTCACTACAGACTTGCCAGATAGCTTGAGAGTCAGTGTTTGGAAAATAAGAGTCTACTTCAAAGTCAAGTGATGGAGTTCTCACTGAATTCTAATACAAATTGAAGATATGGCATATCAATTTCTGAGATACTAATAAACACTTCAAAGACATTAAAATGGAAGGAATGGATTTTGATATGGATAGATTTATTTCCAATGTACATAGAGTAGGAAATAACACACCTATCATGATGACAGTGAAACTTCCATCTTAGTGAAAGACCTGGTGGAAAAGTAAATGAAATGTTATAGGTTTTGATCAAATAAGCTATGCATATTTTTTTAAAGGACATATTTACTTGACATTAAAAACAAATATCCCTTTTCTGTTCATTTTCATGTTCTGTCCTGTTCCTTGCAGGAAAAAGTACCTCGAAATCTCTTACTTTTTTCTGAAGTCTAATTTTACCTAAAAATATATTCTCTTATAGATATTTTTTATTAAGCTTTTAGTTATAATTCCAGTATAATTAACATACAGTGTTATATTAGTTTCAGGTGTACCATATAGTGATTCAACAATTCCGTGCATTGTTTAGTGCCCATGATGATTAATGTACTCTTTAAATCCCATCACCTATTTCACCCATCCCCCCATCCACCACCCCTCTGTTAACCATCACTTTTGTTCTTTATGGTTAAGAGTCTGATTCTTGGTTTTTGTTTCTCTTTCTCTCTTTTTACCTTTGCTCATTTTTTTGTTTCTTGAATTCCACATATGAGTGAAACCATATAATATTTGTCTTTCTCTGACTTATTTCACTTAGCTTTATACTCACTAGCTCCATCCCTGTTGTTGCGAATGGCAAGATTTCATTCTTCTTTATGGCTGAATAATAACCCTTTTAATATATATATATCACTTCTTTATCCATTCATCTGTCAATGGATATTGGGCTGCTTCCATTGTTTGGCTCTTGTAAATAATGCTGCAATAAATATAGGGGTAAATGTATCCATTTGAATTAGTGTTTTTGTATTTTGGGGATAAATACACAGTAGTACAATTACTGGAACATAGTTTTAATTGTTTGAGAAAACTCCATGCTGTTTTCCACAGTGACTGCACCAGTTTGCATTCTCACCAACTGTATATGAGGGTTCCCCTTTCTCCACATCCTTGTCAACATTTGTTGTTTCTTGTGCTTTTGATTTTAGCCATTCTGACATGTATGAGATGATATCTCACTGTAGTTTTGATTTGGATTTCCCTGATGATGAGTGATGTGCAGCATCTTTTCATGTATCTGATGGCCGACTGTATGTCTTCTCTGGAGAAATGTCTGTTCATGTTCTGCCCATTTTTTTGTTTGTTTTTGTTTTTTAACTTTATTTTTTATTTTTTAAAATTTACATCCAAATTAGTATATAGTGAAGCAATGATTTCAGGAGTAGATTCCTTAATGCCGCTTATCCATTTAGCCCATCCCCCCTCCCACAACCCCTCCAGCAACCCTCAGTCTGTTCTCCATATTTATGAGTCTCTTTTGTTTTGTCTCCCTCCCTGTTTTTATATTATACTTGCTTCCCTTCCCTGGTGTTCATCTGCTTTGTCTCAAAGTCCTCATATGAGTGAAATCATGTGATTTTTGTCTTTCTCTGCCTAATTTCACTTAGCATAATACCCTCCAGTTCCATCCACATAGTTGCAAATGGCAAAATTTCATTCTTTTTGATTGCCAAATAATACTCCATTGTATAGATATACCACCTCTTCTTTATCCATTCATCCATCGATGGACATTTGGGCTCTTCCCATACTTTGGCTATTGTTGATAGTGCTGCTATAAACATGGGGGTGCATGTGTCCCTTCGAAACAGCACACCTGCATCCCTTGGATAAATGCCTAGCAGTGCAATTGCTGGGTCGTAGGGTGGTTCTATCTTCAGTTTTTTTGAGAAACCTCCATAATGTTTTCCAGAGTGGCTGCACCAGCTTGCATTCCCACCAACAATGCAAAAGAGATCCTCTTTCTCTGCATCCTCGCCAACGTCTGTTGTTGCCTGAGTTGTTAATGTTAGCCATTCTGACAGGTGTAAGGTGGTATCTCATTGTGGTTTTGATTTGTGTTTCCCTGATGATGAGTGATGTTGAGCATTTTTTCATGTGTCGGTTGGCCATCTGGATGTCTTCTTTGGAGAAGTGTCTATTCATGTCTTTTACCCATTTCTTCACTGGATTATTTGGTTTTTGGCTGTTGAGTTTGATAAATTCTTTGTAGATTTTGGATACTAACCCTTTATCTGATATGTCATTTGCAAATATCTTTTCCCATTCTGTTGGTTGCTTTTCAGTTTTGCTGATTGTTTCCTTCGCTGTGCAGAAGCTTTTTATCTTGATGAGGTTCCAGTAGTTCATTTTTGCTTTTGTTTCCCTTGCCTCTGGAGATGTGTTGAGTAAGAAATTGCTGCCGGCAAGATCAAAGAGGTTTTTGCCTGCTTTCTCCTCAAGGATTTTGATGGCTTCCTATCTTACATTGAGGTCTTTCATCCACTTTGAGTTTATTTTTGTGCATGGTGTAAGAAAGTGGTCCAGGTTCATTCTTCTGCATGTTGCTGTCCAGTTTTCCCAGCACCACTTGCTGAAGAGACTGTCTTTACTCCATTGGATATTCTTTCCTGCTTTGTCAAAGATTAGTTGCCCATACGTTTGTGGGTCCATTTCTGGGTTCTCTATTCTATTCCATTGATCTGAGTGTCTGTTCTTGTGCCAGTACCATACTGTCTTGATGATTACAGCTTTGTAGTATAACTTGAAGTCTGGGATTGTGATGCCTCCTGCTTTGGTTTTCTTTTTCAAGATCACTTTGGCTATTCGGGGTCTTTTCTGGTTCCATACAGATTTTCAGATTATTTGTTCTAGCTCTGTGAAGAATGCTGGTGTTACTTTGATAGGGATTATGTTGAATACATAGATTGCTTTGGGTAGTATCGACATTTTAACAATATTTGTTCTTCCTATCCAGGAGCATGGAATCTTTTTCCATTTCTTTGTGTCTTCTTCAATTTCTTTCATAAGCTTTCTATAGTTTTCAGTGTATAGATTTGTCACCTCTTTGGTTAGATTTATTCCTAGGTATTTTATGTTTTTTTGTGCAACTGTTAATGGGATCGATTCCTTGATTTCTCTGTCACTTCATTGTTGGTGTATAGGAATGCAACCGATTTCTGTGCATTGATTTTATATCCTGCAACTTTGCTGAATTCATGAATCAGTTCTAGCAATTTTTGGTGGAATCTTTTGGGTTTTTCATATAGAATATCATGTCATCTGAAAAGAGTGAAAGTTTGACCTCCTCCTGGCTGATTTGGATGCCTTTTATTTCTTTGTGTTGTCTGATTGCAGAGGCTAAGACTTCCAATACTGTGTTGAATAACAGTGTGTTCTGCCCGTTTTAAATCAGATTATTTGTTTTATGGTTGTTGCTGTGTATGAGTCTTTTAAAAATTTTGGATACCAATACTTTTTTGGACATGTCATTGGCAAATAACTTCTATTCAGCAAGTTTTCCTTAGTTTTTTTTTTTTTTTTTCCTTCACCATACAGAAACCTTTCATTTGATATAGTCCCAATAGTTTAATTCTGCATTTATTTTCCTGCCTCAGGAGACTTCTAGAAAATTGTTATTGATGATGTAAGAGACATTACTGCCTGTGCTTTCTTCTAGAATTTTTATAGTTTCAGGGGGCGCCTGGGTGGCTCAGTCGGTTAAGCGTCCGGCTTCGGCTCAGGTCATGATCTTTCGGTCCGTGAGTTCGAGCCCCGCGCCGGGCTCTGTGCTGACAGCTCAGAGCCTGGAGCCTGTTTCAGATTCTGTGTCTCCCTCTCTCTCTGACTCTCCCCTGTTCATGCTCTCTCTCTGTCTCAAAAATAAATAAATGTTAAAAAATTTTTAAAAAAATTAAAGAATTGTTATAGTTTCAGGTCTCACATTTAGATCTCTGTGTCTCCTAGATATGGATATTTGTTTCCTTCCCCAGATTAGGGAAGTTTTCAACTATTTCTTCAAATAAATTTTCTGTCTCCCTTTTCTCTCTTCTGGGATCCCTATAATGTTGAATTAACATTGTGCATGAACATTATGTATGAATTAACATTGATGAAGTCACTGAGTTCCTTAAGTCTACTTTTGTTTTGCATATTTGTTCTCTCACCTGTTCAGCCTGATTACTTTCCATTACTCTGTCTTCTAGGTCATTTTTTGTTCCTCTGATTCCTCTTGCCTACTATCTATTCCATCAAGTGTATTTTTAATTTCATTTATTCTGTTCTTAATATCTGATCGGTTGTTTTTTATCTGTTTGTTAATGTTCTTTCTGATGTCCTCCACTCTTCTCTTATGGCTAGTGAGTATCTTTACACTCAATACTTGAAATTCTCTATAGGCATATTATTTATATCCATTTTGCTTAGGTTTCTTGCCGTTGTTTTGTTCTGTTATTTCATTTGGGACATAGTCTTCTATTTCCTCATTTTATCTAAATCTCTTTGTCTGTTTCTCTGTGTTAGGAAAGTCAACTACATATCCTGGTCTTGAAGGTAATGGCTTTACAAAGAAGAGGTCCTGTAGTGCCCTGCAGTGCAATGCCCCCTGTTCCCCAGGGCTGGTGCTCTTAGCAGCATCTCCTATGTGTTGCATGTGTTCTGTTATTGTGTCTAGCTGTTTTTCTTTTCTGTCCAGTCATCTACAGAGGCTCTCATTGTCTGTTATGGGAAGTGTTTGGTCCCCAGCAGGGGTGGGGCACATTTTAACAAGGTACATGGCTGGTCTGTTTGTGAAATGAGACCTGCTGCTGCCGCCACCGGAACCAAGAACCTGCAAATATGTGGGTTGAGAGATGTGGAATTAGTGGGAGTTTGTGCTGGTCTTCTGGTGGAGGGGCCTGCTGCACCAGGACTGAGGTAAGCATGACTGGAAAGGGCAGATCTACCGAAGCATGGGGGGTGGGGGGGTTGGGGCTATGTAATCAAGTTAGGTAGGACTGTCCACACTGCTCTGGTTCCCACATTAAACCCTGTGTTTATGCTGGAATACAAAGAAATAAGAAGGAATTTACCAAATCAAAAGTAACGAAAAGTAAAGTAATAGTCAACCAATAATAGTCAACAATAGTAACCAACTTTACTCAACAGTAAAGTAACAAGATTTTTTTAAGTGGCACTAAAATAGATAAAATAGAGATTTAAATAAACCTAAAGAGAACAACATGGACAGATTCACGTCCATTAATTTAAAAGCTTACATGAAGTTGATGATTTATTAGAAAAGATAAAAATTACCAAAAGAAAGGAAGAATTAATAATCAGAATAAACCAATAACTGTTAAATTGCATCATTGGGGGAGGGGAACAGAAAAAGTACTAGGCATAGTTTTACAAGAAAATACAAAAAGGATGTTTCTAAGACAAAAAAAAAAGAATAAAAAAATATAATAAACATTTGATAGATTTCCAGAGAGATTAGAGACTATCCAAAATTAGCCAGAGATTTAACAAATGCAAATTAAGAAACAGAAAACCAATAAGGAAAGGGGCACCTGGGTGGCTCAGTCGGTCGGGCATCCGACTTCAGCTCAGGTCATGATCTTGTGGTTCATGGGTTCAAGTCTAGCATTGGGCTCTGTACTGACAGCTCAGAGCCTGGAGCCCACTTCAGATGTTGTATCTCTCTCTCTCTGCCCTCCCCCCCCCAAAAAAAAGAAATAAATAAACATTTAAAAAATCAAAACAAGAAAAGCTATGTGTACCCCATTTGGATCAACAATAAAATACTATTTATGTGGCAATTAAAAAAATGAACACTTACATGAATTTACTTTTTTAATATTTTAATTTTTATTTTTTAACAATTATTTTTGAGAGACAGAGAAAGACAGAGCACAAGTGGGGGAGGGGTAAAGAGAGAAGGAGACACAGAATCCGAAGCAGGGTCCAGGTTCTGAGCACAGAGACCAAGCAGCACAGAGCCCAATGCAATGCTCGAACTCACAAACCCTGAGATTCTGACCTGAGCCACAGCTGGACGCTTAACCGACTGAGCCACCCAGGCACCCCTCTATGAATTTATTTTAAAATGTGAAACTCTATACAGGAAAGGTAAAGAGAAAGGAAATGAGGATGAGAAGCCAAGGGATTAAGACAATGAAGGCAGACAAAGAAACAATGAAGTGGAATATGGAATTCAAAATAAACCCAATAGTAAGATTTTAATTTTTGATAGAGATGGTTTTCCAAACCTATGGGAAATGTAAAATCATTCAGTAAGTTTTCTGGGAAAATTGATTATTAATATTTAAAAATATGAAACTGGATTTATTATAGACAGATATACATGCATAAAAACAATTGCAGCCATAGTTAACCTAAATATTTATAGCAAAACATGAAAACTATAGAAAATATGGAAGAAAATCTTTCTCAATGCAGGGCAGGGAAGGACTCTTTAGGCAAGAATCAAAATAGAATAAATCATTAAGGAAACAATATATTTGAGTACTTTAACATTGAAATCCGGACATTTCATAATGTTAATGATAAACATGTTAAAAGTCAATCCAGCCACAGGGAGAAGATATTTACCATACATATAAATTAACATAGAAATACTTATAGAAAGAACTCAACACTTCAATTTGAAAACAAAGAGATAACCTGACAAATTATATGAAGTGGAAAAAACCCCAAATTTTGAATACATGTTCAAAAGAATGGCAATCTTACAGTAGTCAAGAACACTTCTCTAGCCTCTTAAAAGGTTAGACCTTTCCCTCACTGTGCCCTGCCAACATCTGCCAATAGACAAATCTCCAGACTCAGTTACCCCTCTGTGTTTTCATCTTCCCCTAGACTGACTTCACAGTTATTCTCCATCTTCTGGATTAAACCTTAAATCCTATTCATGTAATTGACCTCTGCAGTTTGCTATACCATTTGTTCTGTTGGATTCCTATTGCTCAGGTATCTTTGTCAAGTCTAATTTTGATAGCTAGTTACTTTATAGAGTTCATTCCCCCCTACTCTCCAGTGAATAAAACTTGTCCTACCATCCAGTTCTTTTTCCCTCCACTCAAATTGCAACATCTTTGAGTTCTGCATTTTTAACCTCAACTGTCCAGGTATATTCTTATTTGACTATTGCTTTGGCATATCTTTAGGATTACTAGATGTCTTTGCAAAATAGGAGCTCTTTAATATGCATTATTATTTCTCCTATAGAGGTAAATATATTCTGTAACATGCATCTGTGTCTGCTGATGTGGGACTACAAAACTCAGCAATAAGACAAGTGCAGTGATGATTTAAAATATGATCAATATAAGCCTTTGTTAACCTTATTATATAAAGACAGGATTTATTTTTCAATAGTATCACCTTCCTTGTACTCTTCCAGTATTTTGACCAAGAAAGTATAAGGGGGGTATTAAGAGCTAAAATAAATTTAAGACAGTTTTTTTTTTCCAAAAATCCTTCCATTTAGAAGAGACAATATTATATTCCAAAAATTAGTTGGAAAGTCATATTTTCTAATTCCAAGAAAATCTTCAGTCTCATTTTTAGGTAGTACAATTCTAATGATTATAAACGGAGACAGATGGCTTTTCATTACTCGATGTAAAGGACAGTCTCTTGGATATCAAGTCTACAGCAGATGCTTCAGGAGTGTTTTTTATGAGAACATAGGAGAACATGTTCAGAAAAGGCTCATTATCTTATTAAAGGGAAATTCAGCCATACCAAGCACTTATTAAATCAAATATTAAAGAATTTATTATATATTTTGAAAAAAGTTCATTTTAAATAATGTTTTAAATCAGTTTCACATGCCTTACCTATTAGAATATAAAATATTTATAGAATATAAAATATTCTATAAAGTTTCAGTTTAAGCAACAAACAATCCATATTAGATTTCATTTTTCCTTCCTCGAGATTCTAATAATTAATGTACTATTTTGTGATGCCAGTGGGCTAGAGTCTTTAAAGTTGTACTGATAAGGCTGTATAAATTATATGCAAATTATAGACATAATTTAAAACTTAATATTGTCCAAGCTTGTCAAATCTTATAGCTAAAGTTGACTGCTAAGTGAGCCAGTTTATTGCAAGTTGCAAAATACCTACATTTCTGCCAATATACACCATGATAATTCCACGTAAGCAAGTTATAGCTAACATCTGGACTAAAAACCACGTTGTCCAGCATTCAGAGTAAGTCTAAAGAAAACTGTTCCTATAATAACAAGTTACAAAGTTAACCACATATTTACAAGTCAGAACAGTATGTAAAATTTTAAGGACCAAGAATCAAACCTCATATGCAATCTTTTCTGTCAAGTATGAGTTTACAGAGCATATTTCCACAATTGGCCACACCTTACAATATTGTATCTTTAAAGGCTCCTGTTCACTGTACTTTTTTGCCAAAGAAAATTAATATTAGTGTCCATTATCTTTTTTGATTTTATTAGTATGTTCTATATTTTTTGGATGGTTAAAACTTTCTAAGGACATTCTAACCTTCTAACAAACATTTCTTAAAATGTGGGTCTTAACACTTATGTCAGGGTCACCTCATACCTTATGAATTTCTGTGTATCCTGAGTGATTGTTGTAGACACCCTATAGTTTGCCAATTATTGCTCTAGCATTTACTGTTAATCAGCAGTCAACATATAGGTGAGGGTGGGGGTTAATTTGCTCAAGATGTTTTTATATTTAAAGAGCCTTATTTTCTATAACTTCATAAATTCTCAATTACATGTTGGGTACGTTTTACATTTGAAGTGCCATATTTCTAATTATACGGATAAAAGTCCAAAGAACATGAGATTTGTTTCACCCAATAAGGTTTTTAACTTGTTCAAAATCAGCCAGGCAAAGAAGGCTTTATAATAGATACTGGGGGAGAAAAGGCGGGGGGTGGGGGTGGGGGGGGTGGAGCGGGGTGCCACTATGAATTTTCTAGAGACTATAGAAAATAGTGTTTAGATAGCTCTGACTTATTTTAAAGTTCAGGAATTCAGGACTCTCAATTTAGCTTGGATTCAAATCACTGTGAAATACTGAAAGGGCTAATATATAGAATGTGTCAGGCCATAGATTTTGGACTACTTTGGTTAACCCTGAAAAACTCTGTAAGAAGCAACCTATACAGCTTGACATTGATACCAGAACACCTACAATTGCTAAAAAAGCATTGCTGTTCCTACATAGGAACTCTATCCGTAGCAATTTAAATGCAATAAGTTTCTAGAAATGAGAGCATACAAGGAAATATAAAAACCTGTACAAATTATAGTAAGCTTTTTATGCTTGTATGTGTCTGGTATTTTGAAATAATCCCTGCACTAAATATAATCATCTTCTGAGAGTGTTCTATTCCAATGCTTGTGAACTTTATGAAATTCTTTCCTTCCCAGTTTACTAGGTGAGATATATATATAGATATATATAGATATATATAGATATCTATATATATATATCTATACACACACACACATACATACATTAAAATATAGTACTGGTGACATCAACAAAATTCATCATAACAGAATTAGAAAATTGTATCTAAGTGGACAGTACCATCAAGTATTTTAAGAAATTCACATTCTCGCATGAAGTCTTGAATTTGACTAGATAAACTTGAATTTAACTGTAAGTAGGAAGATAAGTAGGCAATGAATAGTAATCTTCAAATTGTGACACCAAACGTATAAATCCAAGAAAATAATCCAGGGGATGGGTAGTATATGTATGCTGTGTGTTGACCTTTGCCTGTTATTGGTCTTTCCGTTATGTATCAAGGAAATGTTTATCCTGTATAATTTAAAGATTCATTGAAAGTAAAACCCATATATATTTATGGGAATGGCTGTAGTATATGACTCAATTTGCAGCACTTGAATCTCAGAATACTAGTGAAGTAATTCAATAGTCTAGTATAGTAATATTCTAGCATCCCACTAGTGTAGTAATATATCTATGTATATTTATATTTATTTCTAGTAATCGTGTGTATGTGAGTGATTTTTTTCCAGTTCTATGGAGCTGAGTTCAAAATATGACTCTAATTTACTAGCTATGTGACCTGGGTTATTTTTTCTGTGCTTCCATTTCATCAGTAAAAAAGACAGAATAATGGCACCACAGTATGATTATATGGAATAAATGAGTTAATATATGTAAAACCCTTTTGAATACACTCGCAGTAAATGTTGGATGTTATTTTTATTACTACCCTGTTGAAACTCTCTGCCAGCAATATCCTCTGAACATTTATGCTAAGAAATCTGGTACAGCAATTTGGCCGAATGAGATGTGGAGTTTCTGATTCTGGATCTCCGTTCTCTTCAGGATGTGAATAACAACAAAAATAGGAAAGGAAATTGCTAAAAGTTATTAGCTGAAGGTTTGAAGGGTAGGGAGTCATGGTTAGTTATCTTTATGTCCCTAATACTTCGCATAGTATTTGATCATTAGTTTTTGCTTACTGAATGTCTGCTAAATGCCATTCATGCTGTGAGCATTTCTATAATGGAAAGGATACTCGGGGTAATTTAGGAGGTAAGGCTTATGGCATTAATATCAGAAGCTTTACTTCCAAATCCAAGGCAGGTAATCTAAAAGTGGAGCCAGATCCAACATAAAGAAAGTGAAAGCCAAGGTGACCACAGGGGCAGGCTCATTGCCACAGCAGGCAGTGAAGATCTGTCTCTTTCATAAACTGTCCTCACAGTCCTGTGATGGGAAGCAGGTAAGATGTAGAACTGGAAGTTATAGCACCTGGAATCATGTCAATTGTGAAATAGGATTGGCAGGAAATAGGGTTTGGACAAACAGGAAGATAGAGCAAAGGCCAAAAAAGCCACTCTATGGGAGATAGACCTATCCACGCTACATTTCTCAGAACTGAGAGGAAAGAGGCATTGCAGTTTTGTATTCCCCCCAAATGATTTCTGGCTGGAATTATCTTATTTGGGGGCTGCCATGTTGTTTACTTGGCCTTGTACCTTGTAGAGAGGGTGGCTGTTTTATGTGCATGCGTTGTGTGGGCCAATTCTCTGGGAGGAGAAAACTAAATAATTATTGGGCATTTGATATATCCCAGACACTAAGTTGAGTGATTTCTCATTGCATCATTTAGTTTAATCATAATAATAATTCATAGTATCATCACTACTTAATTTCTTCTAATTATAAAGAAACAAAAGATTATAGAATTTGCCAGGCATTGGTCACTGATAATTGAGGTTCTCCATAAATATTTTTGGATATAGGAGTACTAAAACTGATGATTTCTTCTTTCTTGTGGTTTACCTGCAGAGAAAACCATTGTACATTCGTCCAATAAAGACATTTTTTTTTTGTCTGATCTACTTAAATTGGATTAAAGTTTAGCCTCCATTTTACTTGCATTTCCCGAAATTTTAAAAACGTCGGAGAATTTACGACATTCAGGGGAAATAAATGATTAATCCTTTAAAACTAGATCTATGGTACACATAAATGGGTAGAATTTAAGGTTATAGCATTAATAAAGTAATTTAAGTTAAAACAGGTTGAATAGAGGCATTGCATTAAGAAAGATAACTTCAAGGCAAAGTCTGTAAATCTGCATTTCACAGATAACGTTGCAAGTGAGGAACAAAGAATGTAGACAGAGATTTCTCATTTCTTTCAGAGTTACGGTAAGGTCTGTTCAAACAGCCACTAAACACAGTGAAACATAGTACTGATTGTTACAGAACATGAATGAACTCTTGCATTTTTATAACTCAATGACTGCTGAGGAGGAGGAAGAAAAATGTATCGAGGGAGAAAAAGAAAGAGAAAGACATGGCTATATACCACTCAATCTTCTCAACACTGTCTGAGGGCAGCAGCATCCTTTCTCTTCATATTTGACAGAGGAAAACTGGGTATTCAGGTACCCATCAAGTCAGTGGCGGAGCCAGGATTCAAACCCAGCACTTTGTTCCCAGAGCCTACAATGTTTATTATCTTCTTTTCCATCTCCTTTATGGAGGCAGCAGACACTGTAAAATAAGGCAAAGATCTAAACAGAAGTACAGCCTATTGCTAGCGGTCAGAAATGAAAGCTAAGGAGTTCGGTGGGGGGGGGGCGGGTTAGACTTTGGGAAGCGAGGAGCAGAGAAAAACTATGAAAATCCCCTATGCTGATGCACCAATCTGCACCAGCTCACTTTTGAAATCTCCATAGTTGGCAAGGCAACTAAGCAGAATAAAATATAAGTTGGGGTTTAGCAAAGTCATTTTGCCATGGTTATGTTCATGCAGACATGTGAAAGGAGAGGCAATAGATATGGACCAAAAAGGTGTTTTTATTGCCATTTCCTCAAATGATTCTAGGTCCTCCCTCCATAAATTTAGTATAAAACCATTCCTAGGGGCACCTGGGTGGCTCAGGCGGTTAAGCATCTGACTTTGGCTCAGGTCATGACCTCCTAGTTCATGAGTTTGAGCCTCACATTGGGCTGTCTGCTGTCAGTGCAGACCCCGCTTTGGATCTCCTGCCTCTCTCTCTCTGTGTCCCTTCCCCACTCCCTTTCTCTCTAGTTCAAAAATAAATGAACATTTAAAAAAAATATATGCTTACTCATTGTGAAAAATTTACATAATTCCAAGAGAATTGTTTTAGGTGAATTACTCCAAATTTGCCAATCTCAAAACCCAGAGGGTGCCATTGTTAAAATGGTTTTTTGTATTTGTTTTTAGCACTTGGAGACATTCAAAGGACATAATACAACACTGCAATCTGCTCACTGTATATCTTTAACAATTTTCCAATCACTGTAGATATCCTTTTCCAGAATATGTATGCCTCATAGTTTATAAATCATCCTATTAATTTACTTATTTAGCAATCTCCATAACGATTGTTATAAGATAGTCACTGTTATAAGTACCGTACAAATATTAGTAGTCCATCTCCAGAACAATCCAGTGGCATAGATACTTATATTAGCCCCAATGAAAGATAAAGGAAAAAGACTCAAAGAGGTAAAAATATCTTAACCTATGGACACATAGCTCAAAATTGGGAAAGCTGGGTTATGGATCTAGCTTTTCATTAATACAAGATCACATATTTTGGATTAATTTTCTCTTCAAATATAAGAATACTTTTGTTTTACTAAGTAATTTTATGTAATTTACATTTATTACACATATTTGAGGTTTTATTCCATCCTTTTATTCATTGTGTACTTTCCCTCTTCCTTTCCTATGTGGTTTTGTTCTCTGTTTTATTTATTTTTATTTATATTGAAGTATAGTGGACAATGTTACATTAATTTCAAGTGCACAATGTAGTGACTCAACAACTCTCTACAAGGTGCCATGCTCACCACAGTGTAACATCTGTCACATACAATGCTATTACGGTATTGTTGACCACATTCCCTATGCTGTACCTTTAATCCCAATGATGTATTCATTCCACAACTTTTTCTTTCTCCTCTCATCATATATCCTGCCTGTCTCCTCAACCTTTCCCTTCTGGCCACCATCATTTTGTTCTACTTTTATGGGTATGCTCCTGCTTTTTTGTTTGTTCAGTGAAAACATATGGTATTTGTCTTTCTCTGTATCACAAATGGCAAGAGCTCATTCTTTTTTACAGCTGAATAACATTCTTGTGTGTGTGTGTGTGTCTGTGTGTTGTGTATCACTTCTTTCTTATACTTCATCTATCAGTAAACAATTAGGTTGCTTCCATATATCGGCTATTGTAAATAATGCTGCAATACACAGGGCTGCATATATCTTTTCAAATTAGTGTTTTCTTTTTTTGGGTAAATGTCCAATAGTAGAATTACTGGATCATCTGGCATTTTTATTTTTAACTTTTTAGGGATGTCCATACAGTATTCCACAGTGGCTGCACAAGTTTACAGTCCACCAATAATACAGGAGGGTTCCTTTCTTTCCACATCCCCACCCACACTTGTTATTTCTTGTCTTTTTGATTCTAGCCATTCTGATAGGTGTGAGCTGATACCTCATTGTGGTTTTGATTTGCATTTCCCTGGTGACTTGAGATGTCGAGCATCTTTTCATGTGTCAGCCATCTCTATGGCTCCTTGGAAAAATGTCTAATCAGGTCATTTACACATTTTTAATCATTTTTTTTTTTTGGTGTGGAGCTGCATAAGTTCTCTATATATTTTGGATATTAACCTCTTATTAAAGATATCATTTGTAAATAACTTCTCCTAATTAGTAGGTTCCCTTTGGTTTTGCTAGTTGCTTTCTATTCTGTGCAAAAGCTTTTTATTTTGTTGAATCTCAATAGTTCAGTTTTGCTGAAACAAATCACTTGCCTGAGAAGACATATCTAGAAAAACGTTGCTAAGACCAATGTCAAAGATATTATAGTATATATTTTCTTCTGGGAGTATGATGGTGTCAGGGCTCACATTTAGATCTTAGATTTATTTAAGTTTATTTTTATGTATGGTGTAAGAAAATGGTCCAGTTTTCCCAGCACCATTTACTGAAGAGACTCGCTTTTCCCCATTGTATATTCTTCCTCCTTTTGTTGTAGATTAATTGACCATATAGCCATGGGTTTATTTCTAGGTTCTCTATTCTGTTCCATTGAACTATGTGTTTATTCCACATTTATGTGTTTGTTCCAGTATCATACTGTTTTGATTACTACAGCTTTGTAGTATACCTGGAAATCTGGGATTGTTATACTTCTGTTATTTTTCTAGACTGTTTTGACTATTGGGGTCTTTTGTGGTTCCATACAAATTTTGGGGTTATTTGTTCTAGTTCTGTGAAAAATGCTGTCAGTATTTTGATAGGTATTGCATTACATCTGTAGACTACTTTGGGTAGTATGGACATTTTAACCATATCTGCTCTTCTAATCCATGAGCATTGTATGCCTTTCCATCTGTTTTTACTTCCTTGGTTAAGTTTATTGCTAAGAATTTTATTATTTTTGGTGCAATTGTAAATAGAATTGTTTTTATCTTGCTGGTATTTTGGTTGTATTTTTATACCTAATAACAATTTGTGTATTAATTTTATATCCTGCAACTTTTGAATTCATTTATTCTAATAGTTTTTTTTGGTAGAGTCTCAGGGGTTTCTATGTGTAGTATCATGTCATCTGCAAATAGTGACAATTTTACTTCTTTCTTACCAGTTGCCTGATTGCTGTGGCTAGGATTCTCAGTACTATGTTTAATAAGAGTAGTGAGAGTGGACATCCTTGTTTTGTTCCTGAACTTAGGGGGAAAGTTCTCACGTTTTCACCATTGGGTATGATGTTAGCTATAGGTTTTTCATATATGGCCTTTGTTATGTTGAGATATGTTTCTTCTAAACTCACTTTGTTGTAAGTTTTTATCATAAAAGTATGTTGAATTTTGTCAAAAACTTTTTCTGCATCTATTGAGATGATCATATGATTTGTGTCCTTCATTTTGATAATGTGACATATCACAGTGATTTATTTGGGAATATTGAAGGATCCTTGTAACTCTGAATAAATCTCACTTGATTGTGGTAAATGACCCTTTTAACACCACATGGAATTAAAATAATTTTTTTAAATTAGTTTCAGGTTTACAGTATAGCGAAAAGTGTAATGAAACCAGTGTAATCTTAATCCTCTTCACCTACTACACTCATTCCCTCCACCCACCCTCCCCACTGGTAACCATTTGTTCTTTACAGTTAAGAGTCTGTTTCTTGGCTTGTCTCTTTTTCCTTTGTTTTGTCTCTTACATTCAACATATGTGTGAAGTTATATGGTATTTGTCTTTCTCTGGCTTATTTCACTTAGCATTATATTATCTAGATCCATCTATTTTGTTGCAAATGACAAGGTTTCATTTTTTATGGCTGAATAATATTCTGGTGTGTGTGTGTGTGTGTGTGTACACACATAAACTGTGTCTTCTTTATCCATTCATTTGCTAGTGGACTTTTGGGTTGCTTCTATTATTTGACTATTGTAAATGATGCTGCAGTGAACATAGGGGCGTTAGTATCCTTTTGAATTAGTATTTTCAAGTTTTTTGGGTAAGTACTCAGTAGTGTGATTACTGGATCATAGGATAGTTCTATTTTTAATTTTTTGAGGAAACTCCATACTGTTATCCACAGAGACAACACCAGTTTGTATTCCCACCAACAGTGCACAAGGGTTCCTTTTTTTCCACAGCCAACACTTAGTTTCTTGTGTTTTTTTTATTTAAGCCATTCTGACAGGTATGAGGTAATATTTCATTGTGGTTTTGGTTTGCATTTCCCTGATGATGAGAGATGTTGAGCATCTTTTCATGTGTCTGTTCACCATCTATGTGTCTTCTTTGGTGAAATGTCTGTTCAAGTGTTCTGCCCATTTTTGATTGGATTGTTTTTCATGTGTTGAATTGTTTAAGTTCTTTATATATTTTGGACACTAACCCTTTGTCAGATATGGCATTTGAAATTACTTCTTCCATTCAGTAGATCATCTTTTAGTTTTGTTGATATTTTGCTTTGCTGTGTAGCAGCTTAGTCCCAGTATTTTAATTTTGCTTTTGTTTCCCTTGCCTCAGGATGCCTCTCTAGAAAACTGTTGTCATGACCAATGTCTGAGAAATTACTGCTTGTGTTCTCTTCTAGGATTTATATGGCTTCAGGTCTCACATTTAGGTCCTGAAAGAATGATCCTTTTAATGTACTACTGAATATGGTTTGCTATATTTTGTTAAGTATATTTGCACCTATGTTCATCAGGGATGTTGGCCTGTAGTTTTCTTCCTCTTTGTCTTTTTTTTTTCTTCTTTTTCTTCTTGTAGTGTGTCTGGTTTTGGTAATAGAGTAATGTTGGAAAGGAAAAAAAAAATACATTCTATAAATCCAAGTTTTATTTAAATTCTAGTTAACCTATATGGTAGAATTGGTTTCAGGTGTAGAATTTAGTGATTTATCACTTATGTATAACACCCAGTGCTCATTACAAGTGCCTTCCTTAATACCCATGACCAATTTAGCTCATCCCCCACTGACCTCCCTCCATCAATCTTCAGTTTGTTCTCTATCGTTAAGAGTTAGAATGTATTTGGAAGCTTTCCTTCTTCTGCTCTTTCAGAATAGTTAGAAGAGAATAGGTAGTAACTCTTCTTCAAATGTTTGGTAAAATTTTTCTGTGCCTCTATCCAGTTCTGGGCTTCTGTTGGAAGACTTTTGATTGCCTAATCATTTCATTAGTAGTAATTGGTCTTTTCAAATTTCTATTTTTTCATAATTCAGTTTTGGAATACTGTGTTCCTAGAAATTTATTCATTTTATCTACCCTGTCCAACTTGTTAGCATATATAATTTTTCATTATAGTATCATAATTTGTTGTATTTCTGTGCTGTTGATCTCTTATTTCTGATTTACTTGCATCTGATTTTTTCTTAATGAGTCTGGCTAAAGGTTTATCAATTCTCATATTTTCAAAGAATCAGCCCTTGGTTTCACTAATAATTTCATTTTTTTGTCTCTTTCATTTCTGCTCATTGGTTGTTCAGTAGCCTTTTTTTAATCTCCATATATTTGTGAATTTTCCAGTTTGCATTTTGTAATTGACTCTAGTTTCATGTGGGTGTGGTTGAAAAGGATGCTTTATATGATTTCAGTTTTCTTACATTTTTAAGACTTGTGGTCTAACAGGATATATCTTAGAGAATGATACATATATGCTTGAGAAGAATATGCATCTGTAGCTTTTTGAGGGAAAAGTCCATCTGCTGTAATGTGTCATTCAAGGCCCATGTTTCCTCCTGATTTTGTATCTGGCTGATCTATCCATGATTAAAGTGACATATGAAAGTCCCCTTTTATTACTGTATTGGTATCTCTCCCTTTAGGTATGTTATTTTTATAGAAGGTGTTCCTATGTTGGATATATAAATATTTATAAGTGATACATCCATTTGTTGGATTGACTCTTCACTGTTATGTAATGCCCTTTGTCTTTTCTAACCGTCTTGTTTTAAAATCTGTTTTGTCTGATACAACTATCTCGGCTTCCTTTTCATTTCCATTTATGTGGATTATCTTTTTCCATCCCTTGTCTTTCATCTTGTGTGTGCTTACATCTGAAGTGAGTCTCCTGTAAGGAACTTACAGATGGTTCTTATTTTTTAATTCATTCACCCACTCTGTTTTGATTGGTGAATTTAGTCCATTTATACTTGTAGGAATCAAAAATAAGAATGTACATATTGTCCTTTTGTTAATTTTTTTCTCAATGTTTTGTAGTTTTTCTTTTCATTTCTTCTCTTGGTCTCTTCCTTTATGATTTGATGATTTCCTTTAGTGATATGTTTATTTTTTTGCTTTATCTTTTATGCATCTATTATAGACTTTTGCTTTCTAATTACCACATGGCCCACATATAACAACATATTTTTAATAGTGTACATTATATAACTTCAGAATGCATTCAAACTTAAGTACTACATTTTTACTCCCCTCCAATGTTTCATGTTTTTGATGTCACATTTTACATCTTTTTATATGTTCCTTAACTAATGTAACTATGTGTTTTTACTTTTGTCTTTCAACCTTCTTTCTTGCTTTGCAAGTGATTAGTCCACCACCTTTACATTGGACTACTCTAAATTTTACTGTATATTTATATTTTCTAGTGAGATATATATTTTTCTATTATTAGTACCTTTTCTTTTCAGCTTAAAGATGTCCCTTTAACAATTCTTGTGAGACTTGTTTAGTGGTGATGAACTCCTTTAGCTTTTGTCTGGAAAACTAACTCTCCTTATGAATGGCATATAAATGCCATATAAAGTATTCCTGGTTTTAAGTTGTTTTTTTTTGTTGTTGTTGTTTGTTTCTTTATTTCTTTCTTTCAGCAGTTTGATTATATCCCCCCATTTCCTTCCAGCCTGAAAAGTTCCTACTATAAAAAAACAAAGTACTTATAGTTTTATGGGGATTCCCTTGATTCCCTTGTATGTAACAAGTTTTTTGTTTGTTTTCCCCTCTTGCTGCTTTTAAGATCCTTCCTTGTCTTTAATTTTGATATTTTAATTATTATGTATCCAAATTTGCATCCTTTAGATTCATCTTATTTAGACCTCTCTGCACTTCCTTGTGTGGATGTCTGTTTCCTTCCCTAGGTTAAGGAAGTTTTCAGCCATTGTTTCTTCATAAAAAGTTTTTTGCCCCTTTTTCTTTCTCTTCTCCTTCTGGGACCCCTAAAATGCAAATTTTGTTCCACTTGATGTTGCCAAATAACTCCTTTAAGGTATCTTCACTTTTTATAGTTCTTTGCTTTTTGCCTATTTGAAAGAGTTCCTCTGACTTGTCTCCCAGGTCTCTGATCTATTCTTCTGCATCATCTAGTCTGTTTTTGAACCCTTCTATTGCATTTTTCAGTTCATTCATTGTATTCTTCCACTCTGTAATGTCTATATGGTACTTCCTTATATTTTCTTTTTGTTGAAGTTCTCATTGTGTTCATTCATTCTCCCAATTTCATAGATCACCTTTATTATAATTACTTTGAACTTTTTACAAGGTAAATTACTTGTCTCTGTGTCATTAATGCTGAGGTTTTTTTTCCCCTTGAGGTTTTGTCTTATTCTTTTGTTTAAACACATTGCTCTGTTTCTTCATTTTGCTTACTTCTGCATTTGTTCCTATGCATTAGGTGAACTGTTACCTCTCCAAGTCTCAAAGGAGTACCCTTGTGTATGAGATGAAACTTGTCTTAGCTCTTGGTTGCCTCTCAATAGTTGTAATTGACCAAGCGGCCTATTTTTAGTGGTTCCCAGTAGATGACTATGTGCCAAGACATGCCATTGTCACCAAGCAGAGGATCTGAGTACCTCATTTCAGACTGATTGGAAGCCAGATCCTCAGTTTTTACAATGTACAAATATGTATAGTTCTATGGGACCATGAGGGTAAGTGCCACTGACCATCAGAAGTAGGTGATCTAGAGGTGTCCTCTGACTGGCAGTTACAGAAATTGTGATGTCAGATAAAAGTACAAGTTCCTTGGTGGAATAACAACCCAAGGTGAGGCAGAAGGAGGTTGCATAGATGGTGTCCACTGACCTTACCCCAGACTGCACCTTAACAGGCCTCTAGATGTGTGTCAAATCAGAAATCTGCCCCTCAAGTTGAAGCTCTAGGACAAGCACATAGACTATTTGAACAGAAAGACTGGCTGTGTTTCAGTCGGCTGTCTGCCCAGTGCTCTAGAAGTTGTAGCTGGCCAAGAAGTCTATCTCCATTTGTTATAGGACCATGGGACCAAGGAATGCAAGCCCTGCTGAATACCAGAGGTAGGTAACTAAGGGCTGTCACGTGGGTGGCAGCCACAAAAAACAGGTTATTAGACACATGTACAAACTCCTCTCTGGGAGAGGGTATTGGCTCTTTAGAGCATGGCAGAAGGAGAGTGCAAATATGGTGAATCTCCTCCAAGATCTGTAGAGAGTATTACAGTTGGCTCTAACATGTATATTTAATTATAAGCTTGCCCCTCAGGCCTTCAATGAAGCTTTCTTTCACAGAAAGACTGGGCCCCCGGCTCTGTTGTCTCTTGCTGTGTCCTTGGGGTGGTAGCTAGTTGAAAACTCTTTCTCTATTGGTTACAGTTCTGTGAAGCCTGTGAGCATGAGCCCCACTGGTTCCAGAGCCAGGAAATTTAGAGGTATCCAATGGTGCCAGCTGTAAAAATCAAGGCACCAGACAGGGTATAAGCTAATTTCTGGGACATGTAAGTGAGCAAAAAGAACACAAACATGGCATCTGCCAGCTTTCATTCCTGGAAAGTACCCCAGGTTAGCTCCTAGACATGTGTTAAGTTAGATGCCTGCCCCTTAGGCCAATGCTTTAAGATAAGCAACTAATTCTGTTTCATAAACCACCTGTGCACTTTTTAATTGCCTGCCTCTGCACTAGTCCCTGATGTGGGTGAGTACAAACCCTTTAAGAGCCATTTCTCCATTCACAATGGCCTTATGAGTCTCATGGGACAAGTTGGTTTTCAATGCTGGGTGTTTTAGGGGCTCATCTTTCTTGTACAGGTCTTAAAACTTGGGGTGACCAATATGGGTTTCAAACCCTTCACTCCTCAGGGAGAGCCTGGGGAGCATGTGTCCCTTCAAAACAGCATCCCTTTGTCCCTTGGATAAATGCCTAGTAGTGCAATTGCTGGATTGTAGGGCAGTTCTATTTTTAATTTTTTGAGGAAGCTCCATACTGTTTTCCAGAGTGGCTGCACCAGTTTGCTTTCCCACCAGCAGTGCAAAAAAGATCCTCTTTCTCCGCATTCTCACCAACATCTGTTGCTGCCTGAGCTGTTAATGTTAGCTATTCTGACAGGTGTGAGGTGATATCTCATTGTGGTTTTGATTTGTATTTCCTGACGATGAGTGACATTGAGCATTTTTTCATGTGTCGGTTGGCCATCTAGATGTCTTCTTTGGTGACATGTCTATTCATCTCTTTTGCCCATTTCTTCACTGGATTATTTGTTTTTTGGCTGTTGAGTTTGATAAGTTCTTTGTAGATTTTGGATACTAACCCTTTATCTGATATGCAAATATCTTCTCCCATTCTGTTGGTTGCCTTTTAGTTTTGCTGATTGTTTCTTTCACTGTGCAGAACCATTTTATCTTGATGAGATTCCAGTAGTTCAGTTTTGCTTTTGTTTCCCTTGCCTCTGGAGACATGTTGAGTAAGAAGTTGCTGTGTCCAAGGTCAAAGAGGTATTTGCCTGCTTTCTCCTCAAGGATTTTGATGGCTTCCTGTCTTACATTGAGGTCTTTCCTCCATTTTGAGTTTATTTTTGTGTCTGGTGTAAGAAAGTGGTCCAGGTTCATTCCTCTGCATGTCGCTGTCCAGTTTTCCCAGCACCACTTGCTGAAGAGACTGTCTTATTTCATTGGATATTCTTTCCTGCTTTGTCAAAGATTAGTTGGCCATACATTTGTGAGTCCATTTCTGGCTTCTCTATGCTGTTCCATTGATCTGAGTGTCTGTTTTTGTGCCAGTACCATACTGTCTTGATGATTAAAGCTTTGTAGTACAGCTTGAAGTCCGGTTTTGTTTTCTTCTATTTACTTTATAAATCTAACCACACTTGTCTTTGATTTCCTTTGTTTTCCCATGTGTATCATCTTATTAATCATATTTTTTATTTGCTTTTTCATAGTCTTCTTGTGTCGGTCAGTATTCCTGTCTCTGTTTTCAGTGGAATTTACCGTTCTGGTTCAAATGTGGTTTTCATTGCTGTATTTGTTTTATTCTTTTTTTTTTTTCCTGTTCATATATTTAGTGTTGAAACTTTTCCTACCAATTCATTTTTTTAACAAGAAAATTTTATCTAGTACAGCTGTTTGCTAAGCAATGGTGAAGGCAAGCATATGAGGATTGATCTGGGATCACAAATTTAAGGGAAGGAAAAAACACACTGATAAATCAGCTTTTGGTATTCCTTCCTCAAAACAAGTAGTCACCCAGACAGAAGATGCTCATTCTCAGTGAAGCTTGTAGCTCTTAGAAATTTTGTTTGATGGTTAGTGTTGACCTCTGCTTAGCCAATTCAGTTCTCTGTTATGAAATTGGATGCCATTCATATTATCTCCTTTCATTATGATTGATCCGCCATGATACTTTTCTTGCATCAGAAAGATTGGAGAACACAGAAATGATCTATAAACAATATCCTTCCTTCATCCATCATGTTTTATTATGTTTCAGAAGGTGATGGAGTATAAACAGGCTATGACTTTACCAACTTTTTAATCTTTTTTTCTCATTTTGGTCCTTGAATATATCTCTTCTGAATTTCACTTTATGAACTGAATCTAGCTCACCTGATTGTGTGCATAAGTCACAGTTTAATTAGTATTTCCATGAAATCTGCAGTAAATTTATTGCTCTGTGTTTATATTTTCACATGAAGCATCAATTATCTGGTCATTGGAGAGGGGTTTATGCCACCTTCAATGCAGTGGATTTTCCACAGCAGTAGTTCTAGATGCAGTTGTGATCCACATGACATATTGCAAAATTATAACAAGCCTTCAAAACAGAACTCCAAATTCCTTAAAGCAAGAAATAATTCATTTCTTGACATAAGAGATGTATAGTAATTCAGGAAAAGGGTGTAGATACAATTAAATGAACTAGCAACTATTTGCTATTTTATTAGTCTAAGAAAAAGGAGAACATATTAAAATGAAAATATATAACTTCCAAATATCATTTTCACAAATATTGTCAAATTTATTTCTTGCTGAAAGGTTTTCTTGCATCTTTTGAAAGAGACAAAAGGTACAAATATGTTCCCTCAGTATATCAATTAAACAATGTTAATTTTTCAGTTTGCTTCAATAGTGTTTTGCTTCCTTGACATATCAGATCATTTGATTTTTGTATGAGTACATCTGCCTTTCAATTGTAAACCACCAGTGATAAATTTTTAAAATCTGATTGTGTTCTCATTAAATGTATCATGATGCTGACTTTTCGTTTTATCTTAATAAATTCCTTGTTGGACTGAAGAAACTTTGAGGGGTACCTGGGTGGCTCAGTCAGTTAAGTGTCTATCTCTTGGTTTCTGCTCAGGTCATGATCTCACGATTTGGGTTTGAGCCCCACATTGCTCTCCGTGCTGACAGTGTGAAGCCTGCTTGGGATTCTCTCTCCCTCTTTCTCTGCTTCTCTCTCAAAAAATAAACTTAAAGCTTAATTTTAAGAGAAAAGAAACTTTGAAATCATCCTTAATGTAACAGTTTCTTATGTGCTTTGGTTGATTCCTATTTTCATTCACATATATAATTAAAATGTGAAAATATACAAAGGCATCAATGTAAAAAAATAAGCATCTATTTCTAAGAATGCAATAAAAAATTTAATTTAATTTTCTGTACATGCACAAATCATCATTTACCTCTAGGAGACTGATTCATATTTAAAGTATGGAAACACTGCTGTTGTCTGCTCCCAACCAAATTAGTTACTTCAACAGGGAGAAAGCTCTTTAAGCCTAATTCTCCTAGCATCTCTCTGACATTCTCTCCCTTATTCTGCCTCATGGCAAATGAATAATTTCTCTGACTTGCCATTTTTTTTTAAGAATGAGATGCCAGCATGTGTCCAATGTTATGCTTTGCTTGTTTGTACCATAAATTATATAGGGAAGGCTTTATAGATGGTGGTCTTCATAGCATTAGCTTTCGCATTCTTTGATGGGGTAGGTAAAGTTGTTTAATTCTTCAAAAAAAAACCCATCTTACTTGGCTACAGATTATACCAATATTATATATATATCAATTAAAGAAATAGTCATATTTGATCTGTCCTCTATATTCTACTGGTTTTCCCAGTAGATTCAGAAATCAGATGGGGAAATTAGTGTTATAAAATCCTAAAACCTGGAGCACCTGGGTGACTCAGTAGATTAAGCATCCAAGTTGATTTTGGCTCAGGTCATGATCTCAGGTTCATGAGTTCAAGCCCTACATTGGGTTCTGTGCTAATAGTGCAGGGGCTGCTTGGGATTATCTCTCTCTCTCCCTCTCAATATAAATAAATATTTAAAAAAAAAAAAAAACTCCTAAAACCTATGTTAACTTACTTCATAAGAGTTTGATGCCTTAACTAAAATGCTAATGAGTTATTTTACACAGAAAAGTAAAACAGCCAGGCAAAACAGAGAAATACTTGTTAGCAGCATTTTATTTCCCTATGAGAAAAAAATAAGTGGGTAATCATGTGATTATTAGATGACTGTATGTTAAATATTCAATTATACAATCTGGGTGAGACTCAGTTTATAAGTTTATTTTTCTATAAAGATATGCCTGCCATGAGGGCTAGATGCTTAATTATGCTGGTCTGTATAGGTTCTTTACTAGAAATTGTTGAAGATACTGGAATTTTCTTAAAAAATTTTTTTGTGTGTTTATTTATTTTTGAGAGAGAGGGAGACACAGAATCCGAAGCAGGCTCCCGACTCTGAGCTGTCAGCACAGAGCCTGACACAGGGCTCGGAACTCAAAATCCACCAGATCATGACCTGAGCCGAAGTCGGACGCTCAGCCAACTGAGCCACCCAAATGCCCCGATACTGAAATTTTCTTTGGGCATACTTTTTCTAACTTTTAGGTATTAATACATCATTCCCTCAGGTCTGTTGGAAATGGTAGAGCCTCCGTTAGGGCACACTCCTAAATGAATATGTAAAGAAGCCACCTAGTAAGGGACATCACCAAGATAGTGGTGACTAAATCAGTTTCCTAACTTTGCTTCTCCTCACAAGAACAACTACCAACTATTCATGGATAAGACACCAGTGAGGAAATCCGAGAATATAGGAGTAAGCCTGAAGAATACTTCTTTACTACAGAGCCCAAGACAGACTGCATTAGAAGGGTAAAGGAATAGCTACACATCAACCACATCACCCTTTTCCCAATGGGAAAAGAGAGTGGAGACCTCAATATCAGATCCCTTCTTGGGAGCTTTTTTTCTCAGGTCTTGTCACATGGGGATTGCTAAGGAATGTGATGGTCTTGACCATTAGGAACAGTGATAGAGGAAGGGCTTCCAATGACCAGCACTCAGATCTTAGAAGATAGAATTCCTACTTTCAGTGACCAAATAGTAGCCCCAATCAGTGGTTTTACTCATCTGTATAGTCAAGATGGCAATGCATTCTGAGCAGGGAACTTGATAAGGCATAAATCTTGATTCAGTTATTAAACTCAAGCTCCTCTTTGGCCCTACAGCCTGGTCTATCCCTACCCAGATAGGGAGAGCTGAATCATACCCCAGCCTATCACTGAGCATAACTTCTGACACCTGCTGACCAAAAATCTTGACCAGGAACACCAGGGAGTCTGCCTGGAGCTGGTCTTCCTATTATGCCTTCAAAGCTCATTACTGCTGAGTGTAGCCCCTGAACCCACCCAACCAGAAAACCGGGCCAGAACGTGAGGAAAACTCTGTAGCTCAGGTACACTTGAGTGGAGAGTCTGGCAGGAAGAACCAATCAACCACAGAACAAAGCCAGGGTCCCTGTTCAGGCAGGATACAGAGCATGGGTTAGCCTGACTTAAGACCACAAGGAGTTTTACAAACTTGAAGCCAGCTCTCTCATTCTGCCCTTGCAGAGAAACTAATTCATAGCCCCACCCATTGATGAATATCACCCTCAGGTACTTGACCAGGTGAAGTAACCAGAGTTATGAGAAGTTGCATAGCCTATCCAGCAAAACTGCTCACAGTGAAATTTGAATACAGAGCACATTCTATGGCTTTCTCCACTAGCAAAGCAAAACTGGTGACCTGCCTGGCCAGGGAATTCATTGCATGATTATCTGATTTAGATCCCCAAGCTACAAGGATTCCCTGGGGCCCATTCTGCCACCCTGCTAGGGCGGGGAAGCAGATTTATAACACTACCTACAACTGAATATATATACCAAGTTCCGACTACTAGGAAGACTAACCAAAGAATTCAGACAACCACCTACAGCTTTGCTTGGGCAGGAAACCAAACCAACAATCCTACCCAACTGTTCTCAGCCAGTTGTCCCTCGACCCCAGAGCACAATCAGTGGCCTCACCCCACAATAGGCTCTAATATAAAACCCCACTTCCCCAAGGATGTTACCAGCAACCATATTCAGAAACCCAAAGCAAGCTGACTGGTAAATAACTATCTCTGCCAAAATGAACCTGTAAGGTCTGAAAGAGGAGAGCATTAATCAAATAAAAATCAAGGACCATGAAAAATCAGGCAAACATGATACACCAAAAGAAGCAAATAAAAATCCAATAACTGATCCTACAGAAATGGGGACCTGTGAACTTCAGATAAAGAGTTCAAAATAATCCTCTTAAAGAAGTTTAGTAAAGTACAAGAACACACAGACATACAACTAAATACAATTAGGAAAATCCAAGAGTTGAAAAATACCATGACTGAAAAACCCAATAGAGAGCTTCAAAAGCAGATTCAATGTGCAGAAGAAAATATCAGTGACCTAGAAGACAGAACATGTGAAATCATCCATCCAGAGGAGAAATAAGGAAAGGAAGTCCATGGGACTCAATCAAAAGAAACAATACTCTTATGGGAATTCCAGGAGGAGAAGAAAAAGGGACAGAAAGTGTATTTCATACAATAATTGTTGACAGCTTCTCAAAGCTAGAGAGAAAAATGGACATCCAGATCCCTGAGGCCCAAAGATCCAAAAAAGTTTGAACCCAAATAGGGGGTGTACCAAGACACGTTGGTACAAACGTGGTAAATTGCCAAAACTCAAAGAAAAAATTTTGAAAGCAGCAAAAGACAGTTTACATAAAATGAAGCCCCATAAAATAATTGGCAGATTTCTCAATAAACATTTCAGGCTAAAAGAAAATGGAATGTTGTATTCAAAATGTTGAAATTAAAAAAAAAAAGTCAACCAAGAATTCAGTGTCTTCAGCATTGTTTTCAATTCAATGCTGAAGGATAGCATTGTTGAGTACAGAGGAGAGATAAAAACTTTCCCAACTAAACAAAAGGTAAGGGAGTTAATCACCACTAAATCTATATTACACAAGAAATGCCAAAAAGAGTTATTTGAAAGTAAAAGTACACTAGTTAACATAATAATATAAGAAAATAATGTACAACTTACTAGTAATGAAAAATATGTAGGCAAAGTTAGATTCTGTAATAGGGTAATGTAGGTTCATAATTTATTTACAACTGATTTAAATGTTAAAAATAAAAAGACTAAAAATAGCCATAACTACAATGTTATTAGATACACAATACAAAAAATATGTAAACCATGGGGCGCCTGGGTGGCTCAGTTGGTTGAGCATCCGACTTCAGCTCACGTCATGATCTCTCAATTTGTGAGTTCGAGCCCTGCGTCGGGCTCTGTGCCAACAGCTCGGAGCCTGGACCCTGCTTCGGATTCTGTGTCTCCCTCTCTCTCTGCCCTTCCCCTGCTTGCACTCTGTCTCTCTTTCTCAGAAATAAACATTAAAAAAAAATTTTAATATGTAAACTGTAACATTAATAACCTAAAATGTAAGATGAGAGGAAAAAGACCTAAAACCTTTGAAAGTTTAGGAATGCTATCAAAGGGAGAAAAAGGAGTATGTAGACACAAACAAAAATGAAAATATATCATCAATTATAGGATGGAGGGAAGTTCATATCAAGAAATGCCTACGTTAAGAAAAAAAATCTCAACCTAACTATACACCTTAAAAACTAGAGCACCAAAAATTAGAAGAAAAAAATACAGATTAAAGGAGAAATTAATGAAGTGAAAAACAATAGAAAATATAAACAAAATTGACAAACCGTTAGCAAGACTTACCAAGGGAAAAAGGATCTGAATCAACACAATTATAAATGAAAAAGGAGGTATTACAACTGACACTACAGAAACACAAAAAGGATCACAGGAGGCAATTAAGAGCAATGAACCAATGACTGGAGAACCTAGAAGATATGGAAAAACTCTTAAAAACATACAATTTATCAAAACCGAATCAAAAAGAAATAGAAAATTTAAACAGACCAATCACTAGTAAGGAGATTGAATCAGTAACAAAGAAAAAGGACTGGAAGGCTACGCTGGTACATTTTACCAAAGATTTTAAAAAGAATTAATGTCAGTCTTTCTCAAACAAACTCATTTTATCAGGCTAGCATCACCCTGATACCAAAGGCAGAAAGGACACTATTAGAGAAAAGAAAACAAAAAACAAAAACATAAACTACAAATTAATGTCCATGATGAATACAAATGCAAAAATTGTCATTAAAATACTAGCAAACTGAATTCACATTAAAAGGATTTGTTATCATGGTCAAATGGGATTTATCCCTCTAATGCAAAGATGGTTCAACATATGCAAATCAATAAAGGTGATCCATTATCTTAGTAGAAAAGAAAAAAAAAATCAACATCCATTCATAACAAAAACTCTTAACAAATCAGGTATAGAAAGAATGTGCCTCAACATTACAAAGACCATATATGATAAGCTTACAGCTAGCATCATAATCAGTGATGAAAGTT
The DNA here is from genome assembly GCF_027475565.1 of Acinonyx jubatus. Taxonomy (NCBI): domain Eukaryota; kingdom Metazoa; phylum Chordata; class Mammalia; order Carnivora; family Felidae; genus Acinonyx; species Acinonyx jubatus. Next base: position 86,017,622 of record NC_069382.1, on the reverse strand, counting down.
TGAAAACTTTTCCTCTAAGGTGAACAATACAAAATGCCCACCATAACCATTCCTATTCAATATAGTACTGGAAGTTATATCTAGAACAATTAGGCCAAAAATCAAAAAGAGGTGCCGTGGTGGCTGAGTCAGTTAAGCATCTGACCCTTGATGTTGGCTCAGGTCAAGATCTCATGGTTCATGAGTTTGAGACCCACCTTGGTCTCCATGCTGAGAGTGTGGAGCCTTCTTGGGATTCTCTCTCCCTCTCTCTCTCTCTCTCAAAATAAACAAATTTAAAAAATAAGAGTCATCAGAATTGGAAAGAAAGTAACATTGGCTCTAATCCATGGAAAATCCTACAGAATCCACCAAAAACCTATTATGTCTAATCAACCAATTCAGAAAACTTCCTGGATACAAAATTAACATACAATAATTAGTAGAATTTCTATAAACTAACAATTATCTAAAAAAGAAATGAAGGATCCAACACCATTTACAATAACATCAAAACAGTACAATACTTAGAAATAAATTGAGCTAAGGAAGTGAAAAATGTCTATACTGAAAAATACAAGACAACTAGAAGGAAATCAAAGACATAAATAGATGGAAAAGCATCCCCTATTCATGGACAAGAATTAGTATTCTTAAAATGTCCAAAGGTACTAAAAGCCATCTGTAATGCAATCCCTATCAAAATTCCAATGTAAATATGAACACATGAAAAGATGTTCAACATCACTAACCATCAGGGAAATACAAATCAAACTACGATGAGCTATCTCACCCTGTCACAATGGCTAGTATCAAAAAGACAAGAAATGACAAGTTTTTTTTTTAATTTTTTTTTCAGCGTTTATATTTATTTTTGGGACAGAGAGAGACAGAGCGTGAACGGGGGAGGCGCAGAGAGAGAGGGAGACAGAGAATCGGGAACAGGCTCCAGGCTCTGAGCCATCAGCCCAGAGCCTGACGCGGGGCTCGAACTCACGGACCGCGAGATCGTGACCTGACTGAAGTCGGACGCTTAACCGACTGCGCCACCCAGGCGCCCCAAGAAATGACAAGTTTTAGTGAGAATGTAGAGAAAAGGAAATCCTTGTGCACTGCTGGTAGAAACAAATTTGTGCAGCCACTATGGGAAGGAGTATGGAGTTTCCTCAAAAACTTTAAAACAACCATATGATACAGCAATTCTACTTGTAGGTATATACCTGAAGCAAATGAAAAAGCTATTTGAAAAGACCTATACACCACTATGTTCATTGTAGCATTATTTACAATAGCCAAGATACAGAAGCAACCTAAATGTTCATTGATGGGTAAATTTATAAAGAAAATGTGGTGCACACACACACACACACACACATACACACAATGGAATATTACCCATAAAAAAAAAAAATCTCACCATTTGCAACATGAATGGAACTAGAGCATTATACCGAGTGAAATAAGTCAGATAGAGGAAGACACATACCTTATGATTTCACTTATATGTAGAATTAAAAAAACAAAAAAGATTTATAGATAACAGAAAACAAACTAATGGTTGCCAGGAGTGTAGGAGGATAGATGCAATAAGTGAAGAGGACTAAAAAGTACAATCTTACAGTTATAAAATAAATAAGACATGGGGATATAATGTAGAGCATAGGGTATATAACCAATAATATTGTTACCACTTTGTATTTTGACAGATAGTAACTAGACTTATTGTGGTAACTACTTCATAATGTATATAAAGATTGAATCACTATGTTGTATACCTGAAACTAATACAATATTGTATGTCAATTCTTCAATAAAATAAAATTCAAAAATAATTCCAATGCCATTGACTTTACAGAAGCAGAAAAAAATAATCCTAAAATTGATATGGAACCACAAGAGACCTTGAATAGCTAAAATAATCCTAAAACAAACTAGGAGGTATCACACTTTCTTATTTCAAGCTACATATAAAGCTTTGGTAATCAAAACAGTATGGACACATAAACATAACAGCACAAAAATGGACACATAAACCAACAGAACAGAATCAAGAGCCCAGAAATTAACGCATGCATATCCAATCAATATTTGATAATATTTTCCAAGAATATTCACTGGAGAAAAGGCAGTCTTTTCAATAGATGATACTGGGAAAGTTGGATATTCAAAATGTAAAAGAAAAACTAAACTGCTATCTTACACCACTCACAAAAATTAACTCAAAATACTTTGACTTAAATGTAAGACCAAAAACCATACAACTCCTAGAAGAAAATATAGGTGGTAAGCTTCTTGACAAGGATCTTAGAAATAATGTTCACATATTACACTAGGCACAAGCAATAAAATAAACAAATGGGACTATATTAACTAAAAAGTTTGCACAGGAAAAAAAAACTGTCAACAAAGGGAAAAGACAGCTTACAAAACTGGAAAAGAATATTTGCAAACAGTGTATCTGGCAATGGCTTAATATTCCAGATATAAAAAGAATTTATATAATTCAATAGCAAAATAAATAAAACCAAACAATCTGATTTTAAAAATGGGCAAAAGCCCTGAATAGACATTTTTCCAAAGACACCATACGAATGGCCAATAGGTGAATGCAAAGATGCTCACCAGCACTAATCATTTGGCAAATGCAAATCAAAACCACGATGAGATTTCAACTCACTCCTATTAGAATGGCTATCATGAAAAAGACAAAAGATAACAAATGCTGGTGGAAGGTGGGGCGGGGGGAATTGTGGAGAAAAGGTAACTCAATTATGTTTATGGTCGGACTGTATACTCAGACAGTTACTATGGAAAACAGAATGGAGATTCCTCAAAAAATAGAATGGAATGTTATTGAGCCGTGAAAAGAGGGAAATCTTACTATTTGCAACAACATAGATGGACCTTGAGGGCATTATGCTAAGTGTGGTATGTCAAAGTAAGACAAATAGTGTATGGTCTCATTTATATGTAGAATTTAAAAGCAAACAAACTCACAGAAAAAGAGATATGGTGAGAGGGTGAGGGGGAAGAAATAAGAGGAAGGTTGTAAAAAGGTATAGACTCCCAGTTATAAGATAAGCCTTGAGATGTAACGTACAATATGTTGACTATGGTTAACACTGCTCTATGATATAGTGAAAGTTATTATAAGAATATATTGCATCAGCTCTCATCATAAGGGGAAAATACACTTTTTAATCTATACGAGATGATGGATGTTAACTTATTGTGGTAATCATTTCACAATATACGAAAGTCAAATCATCATGCTGGACGTGCTAAAACAGTGCCGTACGTCAATTTTATCTCATTAAAACTACGAAAAAAACCCAAAAAGCTAACATCAACTCTAACAAGGAAAACTATAATCACACACCATCAATAGAATATAAAGAGACTACATCACCTGCATGGCATTCCTTGCAAAAATGCATCACCTGAATCAAGTCATGAGGAAACAGACACACCCAAATGGAGGGACATTTTGCAAAATAATAGTCATATAATCTACAAAAGTACATGGGCCATGAAAGTAAAGGACAGCTGAGGATCTGTTCTAGATTAAAGACGACTAAAGAGACATGACAATGAAAGTAATGTGTGGTCGGTGGTCCAGTCAGTTAAGCATCTGACTCTTGATTTCAGTTCAGGTCATGGACCCAAGGTTATGGGATTGAGCCCTGCATCAAGCTCTGTGCTGAATGTGGAGCTGGCTTAAGATTCTCTTTCTTTCTCTCTCTCTCTCTCCCCCTCTCAAAGGAAAAAACAAAAACATTCTCTCTCCCTCTGCCCCTCTCCTTGGCTTGTGCTCTCTCTAAATTAAAATTAAATTAAATTAAAGGTAATATGTGATCCTGGGCATTATTAAGCCTATTAGCAAAACTTGAAAGGGTGTCGAGGATTCAATGATAGTAATGTGCATGAGTTAATTTTTGATTTTTTACATCACATTGTTATTTTGTGGGAAAATGCCCTTGTTTGTAGAAAACACACACCAAAAGGTTAGTGCTGTTCTTAGAACTGAATTGACTATTGTTACCAAAAAAAAAAAAACAAAAAAAAAAAAAACAAAAGGAAACCCATTTATCAGTCTCTCTCTTGCGCCAGTCTCACATCAGTTTCTGCAAGCCACTGAGATTTTAGGGTTTATTAGTTATAAATAGTTTGGCAACCTTAACCAATGTACCTCTTGGCTTTCCCTATGACAGATTATTTATTAGTGCGCGACTTTCTGCATCTTAGCAGTATGCAATAGTAGAGGTTTCCCAAACTAAACTTTTATTACTGAAAGTTGAGATTGCTGCTAAGAGCATAGGCTGTGAAGTCTGAAACCTGGCTCTTCCACTTGCCAAATCTGTGACGTTGGGATGTGACATATGATATTTGTATATCAATATTTGATTTGTAATCCTAATAGCACACAATCCAGAGGGTTGTTGTGAGAATTCTATGAGCTATCGTATGGGAAGCCCTTAAAATACTGCCTAACACAGAGGAATAAAATTAGCAACCTCCTTTTGACCTCCTTTAACCCCCTTTTTGAATTTAAGCTGTGTAATGTTATTACACATAAGTGTTGTTTTCAACATTTATTGCCAGAAAAACAACCTTACAAATTCATAGATACTATGTAATAACAATCTATTAATGTAAATTCATAAATTTGCTTCTATTAAATCCTAATGAAGGGTTAAAGGGCAATGGTAGAGCTATTCTTAGTTCTGAGAATATTACTTAAAGCATAGAAAAGGATGAGAAAAAATGTTTTATGTGGTAGGTGAATGATTAAAAATAATGGGAAGATAATGGAAAAGAATATCTTTGTAATGTAGTGAAAGCATTAAGTTTGCATCAAAAAACATGAATCTATATTCTGTATTCCTTAACTCGCTTGATTTAACCCTTTAAATCCACTTAACAAAAGTAATATACCCAGATGCTAGCACACTGAGAAGAAATAATACATTTTACATTTTTTCTTCCTGTGTGTTTTAAGAATTTAATGCTTTTAATAATAGAAAATAATAATTTGATGCTTCCCTTCACTATATTCAATTAGCTGAACACAAGAATTTACCAATGCGTGTAGTTAAAGCTCCCCCAGAAACATACATAAAGTCTTTCTGTATAAGATTTCTGCAGGCAAGTAAACGGCTTAGATATTTAATAAAGAGAGATTCAAAGAGCACCAACTTCTAGCCTTCCTAAGATATTTTAGGATTAGATATGACTTTGATTTGGCACAAATGTCCCCATTTTCACAAATTTATATTTATGTTTCATTTTACCTCTGCTTTTAAACTTGCTGTCAAGTTATGTGATAATATTCAGGGAATTTTCCTTTTCAGTTACGACTTTGTTAGTGATCTTAAATAAGGTTTAGTAGGACAGTCATTATTTGGTTTCTATTTCATTTCTTAAGCCATATGCGTTTATTGTGCTATTATAATGGTAACTTTTGATTTGTCCGTAGTGCCTCTCCTGTGTAGAAGGGCTTTTACTAGAAAGTATTTAAACCTGGTTTAGTTTTGTTTGTTCTTATCTCTCCATTTTCCCTTCCTCACACATCAAAGTATAAGGGATGATTTTAGATAGGTAAAAAATTTCACACACACACAAATAACACTCTATGGGGCACCTGGGTGGCTCAGTCGGTTAAGTGTCAGATTTTGGCTCAGGTCAATGATCTCACAGTTCTTGAGTTCTAGCCCCAAATCAGTCTCTGTGCTGATTTATATGTTCCATTTATATCAAATTCAAGAACAGGTGAAATTAATTGGTAATAATAAAAGAACAGGGAATACCTCTGATGGCAAGTTGGTACAGGCATTAGCTGGGAAGGGGCAGAGGAGACTTCTGCAGAAATTAAATTTTTAAAATCTTTATCTGCCTGGTAATTATATGGGTGCACATGTACAAAAGTATAAGCTATATACTTAGTTGTATATTTTAATAAAGTGCAGCACAACATTTAAAAACAGAGAATGAGAGAATGTAATGTCAGTATTCTATAGTAGAGCTTTTGAATTGTAGCTCATCAGTAAAATCTGAAACAGTTGTGTGGTAAGAGAATGAAGAGAGGCCAAGTCATGAAGTGAGATTCCATGGAGGGTGGGAAACTAGAAATCACCCCTAGGGGCCACTGGAAAGTGGTGAGAGCATTAGTGAAATACTCCAGGTCTAGCTTTCTGTTGTTCATTTATCAACTCTCTAAAAATCACCGCAGCTTTTTCTCACTCCTGTTGCCATCCTAAATATAAAAAAACATCTGGGAAAGCAGGCAACAAACAGCAGCAGCTGTTCTCATTGGCACAGAACAAAGGAGAAAAGCACAGAGATGGCAGCATGTAGCAAAACTGATAAAACTGGGCCAAGCAGCAGTGGCGTGCCCAAAGATGTCAGAGAGCTGAATACCAGCAGTATTTCTACTTTACAAAGCCAGGAAGAAAATTCCAGCACAAATAATTGTTTTCAGTCAAATCGTGAATGCATAACCAATAATTCAATTTTTTTTTTTTTTTTATAAAAACATGCAGTTTTGGGGCCCTAGGTGGCTCAGCCAGTTAAGTGTCTGACTCTTGATTTCAGCTCAGGTCATGATCTCATTAGTTTGTGAGATAGAGCCCCACTTTGGGCTCTGTGCTGATAGAATGGAGTCTGCTTGGGATTCTTGCTCTCCGCCCCTCCCCCACATGTGCTCTCCCTTTCTCTCTCAAAATAAATAAACATTAAAAAAAAAAAAAGCAGTTTCTCAGTATCCCAAACCAATTCTACATTCTAACACAGATTTTGTTGTTGTTGTTGTTTACGAACATCTTTCAGCTTACTGAGTACTTAGAGTTTGCTAAGTAAATCTGGGGTAATTTGAAATATTTTGTATTTCTCAGCAATTTCAGATAGCCTGGCTAAGTAAGCTCTGAAACTTGCATTTATATGCCTGTCAAGGACAGGAGAACAAGACACAAAATCTAGGACCACCTACTAGGGCACTTAGAATGAGACTTTGCATAGGGTCCAATGAAGATAACAGAATAAATCCAAATGCATAGTTATTATGAAAAATAAGAAATATGAAAAGAAACATGGTAAGCCTACAATAAAAAAGGAAAGTTACCAAGTTGCAAATTAAAAAGAAAATCAAACAATAATATAGCAGGGAGAGTTTTTCCAAAAGAAAGTTAGTATTGCTTTATAAATATAGAAAACAAAAAATTATTAAAAATAAATGGAATCATATATTGATAATTCATTTGATTTTTCCAGTAAGAAAAACCAACTCTAAACTTCTATGAATATAATAATGGTTTTATAAGATGAAAACCAACTGACAGAATTACAAAGAGAAATTCACATAAGAAATTCACAAATTCACCACAGCAATATGATTTTAACACAGCTATCCTGGATAGATTTACCAGCCCAATCCAAAAAATATTAGAAAAATTAAAGAATAAATAAGCTTAGCACAAAAGGCATAAAGAACATATTCCTCAAGAAGCATTTTAAGTATACATCAAATATTAATGAAAAATTATATCAATTGCTGCATATTGAGAATGATTACCATAAAACATTATGCTCTAAAAAGTTTTTAAATAACTAGAAATTCCCTTTCAGCTGGAAATTTAAGAATGCATATCTAAATAAATCCTGAATCAAAGATAAGTTATACTCAAACAATAAATTTTAAATGTGAACCATAAAGAAATGCTTATAGGATTCAGCTTATGAAATAGAAATGTATAAAGGATTAAAATAAATGGGCTAATCCACTAATAAAAAGATCATCAGACTATAGCAGAAGAATATAAAAAAAAGGAATAGTAAAATCCTAACATTGAAACCAAAAGTGCAAAAGTCAAAAGAAAAAATTTAAAGACTGTTTAAAAACCTATAAGAGCAATAAAAATGTGTTCTAATAAATTTGAAAAGCTATAATAAATGGAAAACTTTCTAGAAAAGTAAAATTCATCAAAATTGAAGAAGAAATTGACAACTTGAATATTACAATAACCATTTAAGATCAAATCCATGATTATCTTTCTTTCACCAAACCCCACAAACCTTTGTGATATTACTGAGGATTATCAAGTAATCAAAAGACAACTGTAACTCTTATAAAGACTCAATCTGAAAATAAGGGGAAAGGAGAGGCGAGGAAGTCAATTCATTATGTGAAGCCAGCATTATCTTACCAGCACCAGGTAAGAACATGTGAGAGTGAGAAAGTACAGGTAAATTCCTCTCATAAATACGAAAACAAGAATCCAGAATGACTCTTTTAATATAGAAAATCAAGATATACTATGAGCCAGTTGGATTTATCTTGGAATTTCAAGTTTGCTATAATATTAGAAAGTTATTCACTAAACAGATCAATTTTAAAAATTTACTTGAAGAATTCCAGCCCAGGATGGCGACGTAGGAAGACGCTAAACTCACCTACTCCACTGACACACCAAATTTACATCTATTTAGAGAGCAACTCCTCCTCAAGAATAACTGAAGGGCTGACAAACCAGTTTCTGCAGAACAAAAGACAAACAAGGAGAGTAACAAAGGGAAACCCACCCCAATGGGGCAAACTACCATGGAGTAGGATAGTGCTGAGGAATGAGGATCAGATTCATCTTTATAGAACACATAAAAAAGCAACAGTTTAAAAGGGCAACAAGTAGATAAAAGATCTAACCACGGAACACCAAATGGTGTGGGAGCTGCTGGAACTCTATCTGGGTTGGAGGAGCTGGTCAGTACCATGGTTTATGTTCCCCTTCTACTTTGAAAGTGCTGACAGGAGCAGGGTCCAGGCACTATACCTAGCCTGCCAGCTTGGTGAGCCCTGGGACCTTATCCCACTCCAGCTCCAGACAACCTGAGGAACAGAAAAGAGCTGCTGTTTAGAAGATCAACTAGAAAAACCAACTGAATGGGAGAAGATACTTACAAATGATGTATCTGATAAGGAGTTAATATCCAATACATGAAGAACTTAGACAACTCAATACCAAAAAGCAATCTGATTAAATGCGCAGAGGGCCTGAATAGACATTTTTTCAAAGAAGACATATGGATGGCCAACAGGTACATGAAAAGATGCTCAGCATCACACATCATCAGGGAAATGCAAAGCAAAACCACAATATCACCTCACACCAGTCAGAAAAAAAATATATAAGAAACAATACATGTTAGTGAGGATGTGGAGAGAAAGAAGCCCTTGTGTGCTGTTGGTGAGAATGTAAATTGGGACAGCCACTTTGGAAAACATTATGGAGTTTCCTCAAAAAATTAAAAACAGAAATACCATATGATCCAGTAGTTCCACTCTGGGGTATTTACTCAGGGAGAATGAAAACAATAATTTGAAAAGATACATACACTCCAATGTTTATTCAAGCATTATTTATAAAAGTGTCCATCAATAGACAAATGGATAAGGAAAACGTGTATATATTCAATGGAATATTGCACGCCATAAAAAGGATAAGATCGTTTCATTTAAGAGAACATGGATGAACCTAGAAAGTATTATACTATGTGAAATAAGTCAGACTGAGAAAGACGAATACCATATAATTTCACTCATAAATGGAATTTTTTGTAATTAATGTATCTAGTAACAATGTAATGAGATAGATAACAGCTATACTTGTGGTGAACACAGCATGATATATAAACTTGTCAAATCACTAAGTTGTCTACCTAAAACTAATATAACATGTGTCAACTATACTCAAAAAAATAAAAGAACAATTAGAATATAAAGAAACTAGCCCCAGAACCATGTTAAATGATAGGGGAGCTGCTAGAAGTCTCTCTGAATCAGAGAGGCTGGTGAGAGCCTCAGTTTATGCTTCCACTACACCTTGATAATATGAACAGGCAGTGTCCTGTTACTTTAGCCAGTCTACTGCCTCGGTGATCCCTGGCCCCTGAGTCCACAACAGCCCCAGCTGTCCCACCAAGGTGGCACCAGCACAGAGCACACGGGGACACCCCTGGTCAGCACTCACCACAGCTGCAGCCATCACACCAAGATGACACAGCTGCAAAGAGTCCCAGAACACTCTGGGCCTACACCACTTTAGCTTCAACAGGCTTGCTAAGTCACCCCCAGCTAAAAGCATTCTGGAACTTCTGGGCTCATGTCTGCTTCAACTCTAGCTATCAGTATGCCCCAAGCATGGAGTACCCTCCAGAACTGGCCTGTGCCCACCTCTGTTCCAGGTACCCTGCCAAGGCACCCCCTGTATGAAGTGCCCTGGGACCCATTGGGAAACCTTGTAACAGGCCCAGTCACTCTGCCAAGCACAGACTGTGTGGAGTACCTCAGGAGACCCCAGCCCATGCCAGCCTTGGTTTCAGCTGCCTCACAAGAGTGCCCCTGTGACAAGGCCCCTGAAACATCCTAGCATATACCCACTTCAGCTTCAACTGTCCTGCCAGGGTGCCCTCTGGAGCACTTGAGACTGCTCCAGCCCATGCCCAATTTGCTATAGCTGTCCAGCTAGAGACCATCATACATAGACCCCCCAAGATCCCTGGGTCTTGCCTCACCTCATCTTCAGCTGTCCCCCTGGGGCCCCCTGTGTGGAGTAATCCAGGATACCTCAGCTTGCACCCACTTCAGCTTCAGCTGTCCTGCTAGAGTGCCTTATGTGCCAAAGCTTTGGGACACACTGGCCTATACCACTTCAGATCCAAACATCCCACTAAGGCAGTCTCAGCACAGAGTGCCTCATGACCTTCAGTCCACAGCGGTAACAGCTCCACCCAGCCAGCCAAAGTTGCCAAACATACACAGTCTACCCAGGGGATGACAATACACAAGACCATTCCTTCAAATTTAGGAGAAGTAGTTCTGCCTAATTCATAGAAAAAAAAAAAAAAGTCAAGCAAAATGGGGAGACAGGGGAATGTATCCTGAAAGGAGGAATAAGACAAAACCTTGAAGAAGAACTAAATGAGGGACACCTGGATGGCTCAGTTGATTAAGTTTCCAACTTTGGCTCAGGTCATGACCTCATGGTATGTGGGTTTGAGCCCCGTCTTGGGCCCTGGGCTGACAGCTCAGAGCCTGGAGTCTGCATCAGATTCTGTGTCTCCCTCTCTGTCTGCCCCTCCCTGCTCACGCTCTGTCTCTCTCTCTGAAAAATAAAAAAACATAAAAAATTATAAAAAAAAAAAAAGAACTAAATGAAACAAAGATAAACAATATGCACGATAAAGAGTTCCAAGTAATGATTGTAAAGATCACCAGACTGGAGAGAAGAGTGGAAGAACTTCAACAAAGACAAAATATTTTTAAAAAATAAGAATCGAAGAATTACAATAGCCAAAATGAAATATACACTATAGGGAATCAACAGTAGATTAACAGATGCAGAGAATGGATCTGGAAGACAGGATGTTGGAAAGCACCCAAACTGAGCAGCAAAAAGAAATAAAAGGGAATTTTGAAAGCTGAGGATAGCTTAAGGGATCTCTTGGACAACATCAAGTAAAGAAACATTCACATTATAAGGGTACTAAAAGGAAAAGAGAGAAAAAAATAGGGGAACAGAAAACTTATTTGAACAAATAATAGCTGAAAAACTTTCCTAACCTGGGAAAGAAAATAGACATTCAGGTTAAGGAAGTACAGAGATTTCTAAAGATAAACTCAAGGAGGTCCATACCATGACACTCAATAATTAAAATGTCAAAGTTTAAGACAAAGGGTTTTTAAAGCAGCAAGAGACAACCAAAAGGTTACATGCAAGGGAAACCTTATAAGGCTATCAACTGATTTTTCAGCAGAAACTTTGCAGGCCAGAAGGGAGTGGCATGATATTTTCAAAGTACTGAAAGAAAAAACCTACAACCAAATAAACTCTACCTGGCAAGATTATCATTGGAATTGAAGATAGCTTCTCAAACAAAAGTTAAACTAAACTAGCCTTACAAGAAATGCTAAAGAGACTTTATGTTTATTTTATTTTATTTATTTTGAGAGAAAGTATGAGTTGGGGAGAGGCAGAGAGGGAGAGACAGAGAGAAAGATTCCCAAGCAGGAATCCTGATGCAGGGCTTGATATCACAGCCATGAGATCATGACCTGAGCTGAAATCAAGAGTCAGATGCTTAATACTTAAGCAACTGAGCCACCCATGTACCCCTAAAGGGACTTCTTTAAGTGGAAAAAAATAGTTGGAAAATTATATTTTTAAGTAGCCTCCATGCCCAACATGGGGCCTGAACTCATGACCCTGAGATCTAGAGTTGTGTGCTCTACCAACTGAGCCATCCTGGTACCCCTAGAATAAAATTATTAATAAAAATATAAAATCTGGGGGACTGGTTAAAAAGGAAGTTCTAATGTCTTCAAACTTTTTGTTTATTTATTTATTTTTAGTGTTTATTTTTGAGGCAGAGAGAGAGGGAGATGTAGAATTTGAAGCAGGCTCCAGGCTCTGAGCTGTCAGCATAGAGCCTGATCACAGGCTTGAACACTTGAACCGCGAGATCAGGACCTGAGTGAAGTTGGACACTTAACCGACTAAGCTACCCAGGCACCCTTAATATGTTCAAACTTAAGGGACCATCAATTTAGTATAGATTGCTACACAATAAGGATGTTATATATGAACTTCATGGTAACCACAAACCCAAAACCTATAATAGATACACAAAAAAGAAAGCCAAGCATAACACTAAAAGAAAGTTATCAATGAGAAGGAAAGAGCAAGGGAAAAAGAGAACTACAAAAACAACTAGAAAACAATTAACAAAGTGGGAATTAGTACATAGCTTTCAATAATTACTTTAAATGCAAATGGTCAAATTACTCCAATCAAAAGACAGGGTGACAGAATGTATTTTTAAAAAGACTCATCTATATGCTCTTTATAAGAGACTCACTTCAGACCTAAAGATACATACAGGCTGATAGTGAAAGGATGGAAAAAGATATTCCATGCAAATGGAAGAAAGAAAAGAGCCATGCTAGACTTTAAAACAAAGACTGTGACAAGAGATAGAGAAGGGCATTACATAACAATAAAGAGGTTATTCTAACAAAAGGATATATAACAATTGTAAATATCTATTCACCCAATATTAGACCACCTAAATATATAAATGAAACATTAACAGACATAAAGGGAGACATTGATGGTAGGGGATTGTAACATCCCACTTACATCAATGGATCAATTATCCAGGCAAAAAATAAATAAATAATTGTCTTTAAATGACATATTAGACAAGATGGACTTAACAAAAGTTATATAGAACATTCCATCCAAAATCAACACAATACATGTTCTTTTTCAAGTGTACGTGGAATATTCCCCAGGATAGATCACATTAGGCCATAAAACTAGTGTCAATAAATATAAGAAAATTGAAATCATATCATGTATCTTTTGTGACCACAGTAGTATAAAACTAAAAATCAGTTATAAGTAAAAAAAAAAAAAAAAAAAGGAAAATGTCACAAACTGTGGAAGCTAAGCAATATGCTACTAAACAACCAATGCATCAACAAAGAAATCAAAAGGAAATTTAAAAAAAAAAAAAAAAACACTTGGAGACAGATGAAAATGGAAACACAATGTGGTCCAATACAATTGGGACATGCCAAAAGCATCCTAAGAGAAAATTTTGTAGAGCCACAGGCCTACTTCAAGAAACAAGAAAGGTGTGCCTGGGTGGCTCAGTCAGGTAAGCATCTGACTCTCGATTTCAGCTCAGATCATGATTGCACTGTTCTTGGGATTGAGCCCCACATCTGCCTCTGCACTGACAGAGCTGCTTGGGATTTTCTGTCTCCCTCCCTCTCTGCCCCTCCTCTGTTCATGCATGTTCTCTCTCTCTCTCTCTCTCTTTCTCAAAATAAATACACACTTAAAACAATGAAACAAGAATATCTCAAACAATATAATCTAACACCTAAAGGAGCTAGAGAAAGAAGAAAAAACAAAGTCCAAAGCTAGTAAGAGGAAGGTAATAGTAAAGTCAGAGTAGAAATACATGGAATCGAGTCTAAAATAGCAATGGGAAAGATGACTGAATGTAAGAGCTGGTTCTTTGAAAAGAAAACAAAGTGGTAAACCTTAGCCAGATTGATCAAGAAAAAAGAGGATGCAGATAAATAAAATCAGAAATAAAAACAACAACCAATGCCACTGAAATACAAAGGATTATAAAAGATTACTATGAAAAATTATATCCTGACAAGCTGGAATCTAGAAGAAATGGATACATTTCTAAACATACATTCTTCCAAAACTGAATAGGAAATTCAGTACTAGATAGTTTCACAGGTGAATTCTGCCAAACATTAAAAAAAAAAAATTCTTAATATCTATTTTTCTTAATCTATTCCAAAAAATTAAATAAGGAAATCTTTCAAAAATATTCTGTGAGGCTAGCATTACCCAATACCAACATCTAAGACATTACCAAAAAAAAAAGCAAAGAGAGGAAAGGAGAGGTGAAGAGGGGAGAAGAGGAGAGGAAGGGAAATGAGAGGAGAAGAGAGAAAAAAAGGAAGACTACAGGCCAATCCCAAATGCAAAAATCCTCAATAAAATATTAGCAAGTCACATTCAACAATACATTAAAAGAACCATTCACCAGGATCGAGTGGGATTTATTCCAGGGATGCAAGGATCGTTCAATATTTTGAAATAAATCAACATGATAAGCCACATTAACAAAATGAAGGATAAAAATCATGATCATCTCAATATATACAGAAAAAGTATTTGACAAAATCCAACATATGTTCAAGATAAAACTCTCAATAATGTGGATTCAGAGGGGAGATACTTCAACATCATAAAGGCCATATATGACAAACCCAAAGCTATCACACTCAATGATAAAAAACAAACAAAAAAACCTGAAAGCTTTTTCCTCAAAGATCAGGAACAAGACAGGAATGTCTACTCTCATCCCTTTTATTCAACATAGTACTGGAAGTCCTAGCCACAGTAATTAGACAAGAAAAATAAAAGGCATCCAAAACAGTAAGAAAGAAGTAAAACTGTCACTATTCACCAATCGTATGACATTCGTATAGAAAATGCTAAAAAGTCCACCAAGAAATTATTAGAAGTAATAAATTAATTCAGTAAAGTTGGCAGATATGAAAGTAACACACAGAAAACAGTCGTGTTTCTATACACTGATAACAAAGTACCAGAAAGATGAATTAATAAAACAACTCCATTAACAATTGTACAAAAAAGAATAAACTACCTAGGAATAAACTTAACTAAGGAGGTAAAAGACGTGTACTGTAAAAGGTATAAAACACTGATGAAAGAAATTGAACATGACACAAACAAATGGAAAGGCATGCTATGTTCATGGATTGAAAGAACAAATATTGTTAAAATTTCCATATTACCCAAAGCAATGTACAAATTCAATACAATCTCTATAAAAATACCAACAGCAATTCTTATAGAACTAGAACAAATAACTATAAAATTTGTATGAAACCATAAAAGACCTTAAATACCCAAAACAATCGTGAGAAAGAACAAAGCTGGAAGTAACACAATTCAAGATTTCAAGATATACTACAAAGCTGTAGTAATCAAAAAAGTATAGTACTCACACAAAAACAGACACATAGATCAACAGAATACAAAAGAGAGCCGGGGCACCTGAGTGGCTCAGTTCGTTAAGCATCCGACTTCAGCTCAGGTCATGATCTCACGGTCTGTGAGTTCGAGCCCCGCGATGGACTCCGTGCTGACAGCTCAGAGCCTGGAGCCTGCTTTGGATTCTGTGTCTCCCTCTCTCTCTCTGCCCCTCCCCTGCTCCTGCTCTGTGTCTCTCTGTCTCTCAAAAATAAATAAATAATAAATTTTAAATAAAAAAAGAATACAAAAGAGAGCCCAGAAATAAGCACATACCTTTGTCAATTAATCTATTACCAAGAAGGCAAGAATACACAGTGGTAAAATACAATCTCATTAATAAATGGTGCTGGTAAAACTGCATGCAAAAGAATGCAACTGGACCATTTTCTTGCACAAAGCACAAAAATAAATTCAAAATGGATTAAAAACCTAAATGTGAGAGCTTACACCATAAAATTCCAAATAGAAAATATAGGCAATAATTTATTTGACAGTGGCTTTAGCAACATTTTTCTAGATGTGTCTCCTCAGGCAAGGGAAATAAAAACAAAATTAAACTATTGGGACTACACAAAAATAAAAAAGCTGTTGCACAACAAAGAAAATCATCAATAAAACTAAAAGCAACCTACTGAGAGAAGATACTTTCAAATAATATAATCATAACTGATAAACGGTTAATATCCTAATATATAAAATGTATACAACTCAAGAGTGAAGGAGAAGGAAGAAGAAGGAAGAAGAAGGAAGAAGAAGGAAGAAGAAGGAGGAAGAAGCAAACAATCTGATTTAAAAATGGGCAGAGGACCTGAATAGACATTTTGCCAAGGAAGACATATAGATGGCCAACAGACACAAGAAAAGATAGTTACCCTCACTCATCATCAGGGAAATGCAAATCAAACCCACAATGATATAGCACCTCACACCTGTTAGAATGGCTAGAACCAAAAAGAGAATAACAAGTGCTGACAAGGGTATGTAGAAAAAGGAACTCTTGTGTGCTATTGAGGAGAATGTAAATTGGTACAGCTACTGTGGAAAACAGTATGGAGTTCCCTCAAAAAAATTAAAAATAGAAATACCATGTAACCTAGTCATTCTACTACCAAAGAAAAAGAAAACACTAATTCTAAAAGATATATGCACCCCACGTTTACTGCAGCATTTTTTCCAATAACTGACATATGGAAGCAACACTTCACAAGATGAGATAATGACAAAGATCGAGAGCAACTGGAACCATTAAATAATGCTAGTAAAAGCTAAATTGGTACAACTACTTGGCAAATGATTTGCACTTATCTGATAAAAGTGAAGATGTGCATACCTTACAACCAGGAATGCCACTTGTAGACATATACCCTAGAGCAAGGAGACATATGGTAACAATATTAAGGTAACAATATTTTTTAACGTTTATTTATTTTTGAGACGAGAGAGACAGAGCATGAGCAGGAGGAGGGTCAGAGAGAGAGGGAGACACAAAATCTGAAACAGGCTCCAGGCTCTGAGATGTCAGCACAGAGCCCGATGCGGGGCTCAAACTCACGGACTGTGAGATCATGACCTGAGCTGAAGTCGGATGCTTAATGACTGAGCCACCCAGGCGCCCCTAGGTAACAATATCATAAATAGAAAATAAACAACAAACTGAAAACAACCATATATATTTCTAAAGCAGTGGGCTAAATTGTAGCACATTAATATAAAATGAAGAAATTAAATACAGCTATAGGTAGCAATATGCAAATGAAATTTAGAGCAATGTTAGACAAAAAGTCAAATTCTAGAACAGTACATATGTAATGCTTTGATTTACACAAATTTTAAAAATATACAAATAATGTATTGTTTAGAGATAAATACATGTGTTAAACTGAAAAGCAAGAAAATAATATTTAGGATATAAGTTATCTATAGAAGGTAAGGGAAAGCTAATAGGATTGGAAAAGAGCACAAGGGATTTCAAAGAAACTCAAAATATAGAAAAAGAAATAGTATTATAGGAATACATGTGAAATAAAACAGAATATAATAATAATATACATATAGATAATGTTTATAGGAACATAGGAATGCTATTGTATTTCTTATGCTGGGTGATTGATAGGTACACAGATGTGTGCTTGTTACCCTGTAACTGACCATAGGTTATAGATTTTGTATGCACCTAATATTTAATGAAGCTATTGGCAACATCTACCACTTCTCTCTGCCTGTTTCCTCACTGGTAAAATGAAAACTTAGAACACTGGCATACAATACTTGTTAGCTATGCTTGCACGGGATAATAAAAACCATTTAAAAACAATATTAATCAAAGGATACTGTCATCCTTTGAGAAAAGGATGTAAGCTTTGAGAAAAATATTTGTGAGGCATAACTCTAAAGTGGCAACTAATAATATTTTTTTAAAAACCTGTGACAAGTAAAATTATCTGTGACATAAAAAACTAAAGTGTTGGAAAAGTATATTATTTAAATCCACTTATCACAAAGATGTACACACAGTTTCTTAGAGTTGAGGGGATTACAATCAAATGCCACAAGTTCACCACCCTAAAAAGATCTCCCAACCTTTATGACCTTGAAAGCATAGTCTTCATAGCAGAATCTAATGAAGTTTGCCTTTCTGTTTGGAGCATTAACTCAAGCGCGTTAGCTGCTTGAAAGTAGAGTCCCTAACAAAATCTCAGGCAGATGCATCTGAACTTCCCCAGCGGCTGGCATCCTTAGCTGTACATTCAAAATACCTGCAGAGTTTTTGAAAATTCTAATGTCCAGGCCACTCAAACCAACGAAATCAGGATCTGTGGGGATGGGACCGAGGAAGCAGTACATTTTAAAATCTCGGTAGGAGATTCCAAAATGCAACCTAAGTTGAGAACCACTATGCTAGAGCAAGTCACGATCACTCTACCCTGACAAACCCAGGGCCCCATGTGGATTCAATTTTACTTGACACTGGATAAACTGGCCTGCCTATGATTGATGGTTCCAAACTCTAAAGGCTTTCTTGTAGATAGCTTAAGGGAAAGCCTTTGTTTTATGTATGTAAAGACCAGAATATGAACAAAGCATTGTGGAATCTGTGGTTTAACCTGAAGTTAAAATCCTGTGTAGACTCACAGTACTGAGGAATGTATATTAGTCAGAGTATTAGATCAGGGTGCATTACCCTCGCTTACCAACAGAGATCTGAAAATCATGTAGTTATGAAACTGCTTATAATTCACAGTGATATTTGAAAAGCACTATTCATTCAATTTCCATAAGAAGTGTGCCAAATGGGCAGAAGATGTGTTATGGGCTTATTCCATTTTGTAAATGAAAAAGTATAATCTAAACTGTTTTAAAAATAAAAGAACTTCACAAAGGAGGGTATCTTAGTAACATAATTCTATTTTCCTTACTGTTATGGTATGATTATTAGAAGGTAAGTGCCTAACTGGATTATACAATACTAAATGACTGTGGGCACCAACTATAGACTTATGCATTATTAGACTTCTGTATTTAAATATGGGTACATTTATTATGCTTAAATTTTAAGAAGTTGTCTATTATTTTGAGACATTCACTTTCTTATAACACTTTCAAAAAGTTTAATTAAATTGATACTTTTTAGCATACACAAATGTTGCATAGCAACAGTTGTGTTTAGATATACAAACTTTTAGACATATTTTTTTACTTACTTTGGTTTTTGGAAATAGATATTTTCGAGTAATTTTTTAAATATTTATTTATTGAGGATAGGGGAGGGCAGAGAGAGAGAGAGAAGAAGAGAAATAGAATCTCAAGCAAGGTTCCATGCTGTCCGCACAGAGCCCGACATGGGGCTTGATCCTACCATGAGATCATGACCTGACCTGAAATCAAGAGTCATGTGCTTAACCGACTGAGCCACCCAGGTGCCTCTCAAGACAAATTCTTTATACAGATGCTTAAACCTAGCTCAGATTATTTCTTTTTACCATTCACTTTGTCTATCTTTTTCTCCACGGTGCCTTATGACTTATTTTTTCTTCATATCTTAAATATGTTAATAAGGAAAGAAATGCTAGCAATTATTGTGAGTCCCATGGTGAAAAATCCATCTTAGTCAATTAGCAAACTTATCTGCATAGTGATTTTGAGAAGAACTAGTAATATGCATGATTCTCTTCTTGTAAGGAAAAGAAGTATAAGGATGATTAAATACACAGGTAAGAACATATCTAAACTATACTGGGTAGGAAAAAAATATAAGAGAATAAGGAAAAAGAGTTAAAAAAATACTTAGATTTCTACAAATGTTGCCTAATGAAATTGGTGGATGGAATTTTCTATTTACTCAAAGGAAGCTGAATCTAACCTATGTATAAAATCTCCTTAGGTTATTAGAAGGAAAATTAAAATATTTGAGTGAGTTGGGGTAGAGCTAGTCCCAAGGCTAGATTGGGACCAATATTGCTGATAATGAGCAGAATTGGTTTAAAACAGAATCAGCAAAGCCTATAGGAACCATATACTAAATCAAAGAAACAACTAATGAGCTGGTATAAAAATGCTGTTGAAGCCCACATCTATCCCCTTTACCAAGGTGGTGACTCATATCCTATCTGTGGATACTGTTTACTAATGGCTCACACTGTCCCTTTCTCTAGAGAATTGACCTGGGCCAAAGGGAGGTGCCTTGAAATGTAAATCCACCCCCATCTCCCCTTCCCAGTAATTCAACTGGTATGAAATACAGGCTATTCCTCATCCTCAACCACTCTACTTACCAGTCTCAAAGCTGGATCGACTCTTGTATAATTCAGCTTGAGACCCTTGGGGATCAGAATAAAGTTCTTTCACATCCTCTACTTAACATTTTTTTTTCCCTTTCCTATCTCCCTTCTACTGAGAACACTCTTCCAGGGAAATGACTTGAATAAGATTCCCCACTTCAGGCTCTAATCTAAGACAGATGGCCCCTTCCCACTTCCTCTTAAAATTCTGCAATCTTAGCTTTCATGGAGTGAAGGGTACACCCATTAGGAGGAAGTCTGTACCAATGGCTCATGGGGTTTCTTATAAATGGATGGATCAGTACCATACCGTCTTGATGATTACAGCTTTGTAATATAGCTTGAAGTCCAATATTGAGATGCCTCCTGCTTTGGTTTTCTTTTTCAAGAATTTCTTTGGTTATTCAGGGTCTTTTCTGGTTCCATACAAATTTTAGGATTGTTTGTTCTAACTCTGTGAAGAATGATGGTGTTATTTTGATAGGTATTGCATTGAATACGTAGATTACTTTGGGTACTATTGACATTTTAACAATATTTGTTCTTCCTATCCAGAAGCATGGAATATTTTTCCTTTGTGTGTGTTCGTGTGTGTGTGTGTGTGTGTGTCTTCTTCAATTTCTTTCATAAGCTTTCTATAGTTTTCAGTGTGTAGATTTTTCACCTCTTTGGTTAGATTTATTCCTAGGTATTTTATGGTTTTTGGTGCAATTGTAAATGGGATTGATTCCTTGATTTCTCTTTCTGTTACTTCATCATTGGTGTATAGGTATGTAACCGATTTCTGTGCATTGATTTTATATCATGCCAATTTGCTGAATTCATGGATCAGTTCTAGCAGTTTTTTGGTAGAATCTTTTGGGTTTTCCATACAGAGTATCACCCTTCCCATCTGTGAAGGGTGAAAGTTTGACCTCCTCCTGGTCAATTTGGATGTCTTTTATTTCTTTGTGTTGTCTGATAACAGACACTCAGATCAATGTAACAGAATAGAGAACCCAGAAATGGACCCAAAAATGTACGGCCAACTAATCTTTGACAAAGCAGGAAACAATATCCAATGGAATAAAGACAGTCTCTTCAGCAAGTGGTGCTGGGAAAACTGGATAGCGACATGCAGAAGAATGAACCTGGACCACACTTTCTTACACCATACACAAAAAAATAAACTCAAAATGGATAAAAGACCTAAATGTGAGACAGGAAGCCATCAAAATTCTTGAGGAGAAAGCAGGCAAAAACCTCTTTGAACTTGGCCGCAGCAACTTCTTACTCAACATATCTCCGGAGGCAAGGGAAACAAAAGCAAAAATGAACTACTGGAACCTCATCAAGATAAAAACCTTCTTCACAGTAAAGGAAACATTCAGCAAAACTAAAAGGCAACGGACAGAATGGGAGAAGATATTTTCAAACGACATATCAGATAAAGGGTTAGTATCCAAAATCTATAAAGAACTTATCAAATTCAACACCCAAAAACCAAATAATCCAGTGAAGAAATGGGCAAAAGACATGAATAGACACTTGTCCAAAGAAGACATCCAGATGGCCAACTGACACATGAAAAAATGCTCAACATAACTCATCATCAGGAAATGCAAATCAAAACCACAATGAGATACTACCTCACACCTGTCATAATGGCTAACATTAACAACTCAGGCAACAACAGATGTTGGTGAGGATGTGGAGAAAGAGGATCTCTTTGGTATTGTTGGTGGGAATGCAAACTGGTGCAGCCACTCTGGAAAACAGTATGGAGTTTCCTCAAAAAATTAAAAATAGAACTACCCTACGACCCAGCAATTGCTCTACTAGGCATTTATCCAAGGAATACAGGTATGGTGTTTCGAAGGGGCACATGCATCCCAATGTTTATAGCAGTACTATCACCAATAGCCAAAGTATGGAAAGAGCCCAAATGCCCATTGTTGGATGAATGGATAAAGAAGAAGTGGTGTATATATATCTATATATCTAAATCTAAATCTATACCTATATCTATCTATATCTATATCTTTCTATCTATATACATACATACACATACATACACACAATGGAGTAATACTCAGCAATCAAAAAGAATGAAATCTTGCCATTTGCAACTATGTGGATGGAACTAGTGGGTATTATGCTAAGCTAAATTAGTCAGAAAGACAAATATTATATAACTTCACTCATATGTGGAATTTAAGATTCAAAACATGAACATAAGGGAAGGGAAGCAAAAATCATATAAAAATAGGGAGGAGGACAAAACATATGAGAGTCTTAAGTATGGAGAACAAACAGAGGGTTACTGGAAGGGTTGTGGGAGAGGTATGGGCTAAATGGGTGAGGGGCATTAAGGAATTGACTCCTGAAATGATTTTTGTACTATATGCTAACTTGGATGTAAATTAAAAAAAAAAATTAAAAAAAAAAGAATTAACCAAGTTGTTCTTCAGTAAGTGAGTGTATAAATTGTGATGTTTCCAGACAATAATATATTAGTTGGCACTAAATAAAAAGACAAACAAACAAATAAATAAATAAAGTTTGAGGTGCCTGGGTGGCTCAGGTGGTTAAGCCTCTGACTTCAGCTCAGGTCATGATCTCACGGTTCCTGGGTTCAAGGCCTGTGTCTGGATCTGTGCTGACAGCTCAGAGTCTGGAGCCTGATTTGGATCTGTGTCTCCCTCTCTCTCTCTGCCCTTCCTCCCACTCATGCTCTCTCTCTCAAAAATAAACATTTTTAGAAAAGGCTTTATCAATCCATGTAAAGACATGGAATCACCTTTAAGTGTATATTACTAAGTGAAAAAAGCCAATCGGAAAAGATCACATGCTGTATCACTCCAGCTATATGACATTCTGGAAAAGGCTTAATTATAAAGATAGTACAAATATCAGTGGTTTCCAGGAATTAGGAGGGAGGAAAGTAATATAAAAAGGCAGGGCACAGAGTATTTTAAAGGTACGAAAACTGTTTCTTTGTGATACTATAATGATGAATACATGTTATTATAAATTTGTCCAAACCCACAGATGTACAACACCAAGAGTGAACCCTTGTGCGCTATGGACCTTTGGTGATAATGGTGTGTCAAGGTATGTTTGTTGATTGTAACAAATGTACTACTCCGGTTGGGATGTTGATTGTGGGAGAAGCTGAGTTTGAGAAGGCAGAGTATATATATATGGGAATGATCTGTATCACGTGCTCAATTTTTCTGTGAACCTAAAATTGCTCTAAAAAATAAAGTCTATAAATAAATAAAAATAAAGTAAATGGATGGGAATGAGGTCACATTACCATTCCAGGATTCATCCACTTACTAGATAAGAAAATATAATTATGAATTTCCACATTTAATATATTTTCCATATCATGAGGCTACCGGAAGTTTTGGTGCAACAGGACTCTTGGTCATACTCTTCAAAGGTTCTACCCTTGATTGTAAACATGGGTGCCTAGCCCATGTTGACAACCAACCTCTAACTCCTGATGGTGCATACGAATGACAACTCTATAATTGGGCAGGAATACATTTGTGCCTCCATTCAAAGATGTGAACTCTGTGCATCCCAATTTCCTTATGTTTTTACCTTCTCAACATAATCTGGCTTGTCTTTTACTTTAGTTTTGGAGCTCAGGCAATTTCAGAATGTCTGATCTGCATATTTGTCCCATATTACTAAGTCCTCAGTAGAGAAGTCCATGTTCTCTGGTGGTTTTTATGTGAAAACCATTTAAGACTGAGGCATTGGCCTCTTCCTCTCAGTGCTAACATGGGTAAAATAGCTTGAGAGAGGAAATAACACAGATGTATATTTTCCTTCTCTCCACTCAGCTTGTGCCATTATGGGCTATCTGCACCAGGGGCAGGTAGCTGCTCATGCACATTGTTTTGAAGCTGACATCCCTTTCTCAATCCTTGCAATGTATTCTTGAAACCAAAAGAAGACTCAAGACTTTCTTTTAAACCCCATGTTATATCATGAACAAGGCTAATGACTGCAATTAAAAATCTACATGAACTTGATCAGTTCCACAAACTTCTGTAAGGAATGTGGAATCATGATGTTGGTAAATAATTCTCTGTCTGCACCCGTTCTAAATCATCTGGAGGTGCTGGCACCAAGAGAAGAAACTACATGAAATAAAAACCAGGACTAGGGTTGCCAAATTTAGCAAATAAAAATATAGAACAGCCAGTTAATTTTGAAGTTCAAATAAACAATAACTAAGTTTTAGTATAATTGTATCCAAATATTATATAAGAAGCACTTATACTAAAATTTTTCATTGATTACCCAAAATTCAAATTTAAGAGTCCTATAATTTCTCTGAAAACTCGAGCCAGGGGAATACTTTTAAGGAGGAGGATTCTGACTCACATACACTCCTCTACCACAACCAACCTGCCACAGATAGACAGCAGAGTATAGAGGATGCAGTGATTTTGTTGGGAAGCCCAGCTCAACTTCCCAGGTCTGTAGACATGTCCATGAGGCTGTCACAACTGAGACAACCCATGACATGGTCTTCTTTGCTGTAGGCCACCAGGCTAACGCTTGAACATTCCACTTGTCTATAGGGGCAGGATCCAACACTTTCCCACTGTGAAATTTCTCTTATGTCATTTACAACACTCCAGAGAGTAACTTAGCAGCATTTAATCAGCCTCCCACAACATAACCTTTCTCTAAGTGCCTTCACAAAGAGCTTGCTGCTCAAGTGGGAATATTGTTGGTCCTTTCCCCCAGCAATGAATATGAACAAAAAAGGTAAAACCCATTATTTTCTGAATACATGCTTATCTTGTTCTTTATTCCCACTTAGCATCCACTTAAAGTATGATGTCATTCTTGCCTATCTCCCAGACTACATCAAATTGTTCAGATCACAAAATCTAATTCAAGTTCAGATACTGATAAAAATGATGACTTAGATTAGTTTACATTTTCATTTCACTACTGAAAAATTAGCACAGTTATATGGCTAGGTTCATAGGTACTTGGGAGTGATTGTGGCTCTGTGGCCTAATTCGAACTAGGGTGCCCCCAGTGCCTGGTAGTCTTGGCATCCCAGGCAGCATATTCATTCTGACCTTTCATCACGCACAGCCTGTTTTCCTGGTGCAGATTCAGTGGTTCACAAACCTTTTTCAACCTAAAACTGGCTCTTATCTCCCCAAAGGTATGGAAAACTATGAGAACACTTTCATGCCATTGAGTTATAAACCATGGAGCAAGAGAGAAGCCCCATGTTTTCATTTGATGAAATTATACATCATAGACAAAACAAAATTATTGTGTTGAATCTGTAGACAGTATTTTTAAATCATTAAAAAAAAGGACATAATAGGAAAAGAGGTAAATTATGAAAACAGGCAATTCACAGAATACAAAATTGACTTGATACATAATCTTACCAATAACCACGGATTAAAAATTGAAACACATACAGTTACATTTTCATTCATTAGGTTTAAAAAGCTGAAAACACAGATAATGTCCAGAGTTGACAGTGATGAAGAAAGAGAGGGATTCCCATATAGGGATTACTCTTAAGAAAGAGTAAAAATGGCATCACCTGTTTGAAGAGTAGCTGATAACATCTTTTGTTTTGTTGTTCTTGTATTGTTAATATTCTTCAACTTAGCAATTCCACTTTGAGTATATATCTTAGTGAAATTCTTACACATGTACAAAGAGGAATGAAAAAGAATGATATTGCATGCAATAATCAAACAGTGTAAACAATCTAAATTATCATCTATAAAATAAATATATCAATACTAATGAACTCTAGGTAGTAATTTAAAATTTTATGTATATAATATGTATTATTTATATATACATTTATATATACCCTATATATAGGGTAGAATAAGAATGGGCACAAATTCTTTGACATTCCTCCCTTTGACAGGTGGCATCTATCTATCTCCCCCTGGGATCAGGGTAGACTCTGTTTAGTGAGGTGCACTGACCAATAGAATATGGAAGCACAGATGTTGCACTAGTTTCCAGGCCCAGGCCTTATAAGCTGGCCGCTTCTACTTCTGCTCTCTTGGAACACTCATGATAAGGTTCCTCCCAGCCAGCATGCCATGAGAAGGCTGAGTCATGAGAAGTCAACCGTCCCCAGCTAATAGTCAGTATTAACCACAGGCCATGTACGTGAGCCATCTTGGACATTAAGCCCAGCTGAGCCTTCAGTATTAGGGTCGCAGGAGACTACAAGTAGGAATTGCCCAGCTGAGCCCAGTCAACACGCTGAATTGTAAAAGATAATTATAAATTGCTGTTTCAAGTCACTAAGCTTTGGGGTAGTTCATTACACAGCAATAGATAAAAAAGATTGATATATACAATATGCTTTAAAACAGCCATCTACATAAGGATCTCAAATAAGAAAAATACAAAATATGCAATCTATACATAGAGCAACTTAATAAATCAAAAATTTCAAATAACATTTTATCTTAATTGCCTAATACAATCCTTTATGTGTATTAAATGTTCATAAATATGGTAACATTTAGACACAAGAAAGCTATAAAGTCAAGGAAAGCTTAAGAGATGAGAAAGTATGTGACCTAGGTGATGATAACTGTATTTCCTCCAGGACTCATCAAGATCTCTTCACAGCAATTCAGAAATTACACATTCTATTACCTTATTTCACACATGAGCTTTCTTGTAATCATCTATTACATGTAGTTAATACTTTACCAAACCACGGAAAGGGAGATATAAGCAATCACATTATGCCCCTGACACCTTCAATTTGCCCAGAAAAGTTTACATGCATGGTGTTACATAAACATAAAAATGTTTTTAATAAAATCATAAAAACATTTTTATGAGTAAACCCAGAGGAGTTTGCTGGAAGATACGCATTTAAAGTATAATTCCCCTTTGTTAAAGAAACATGTAATAACCGTGATACTATGGGACTAAACAATATTATAGGTTTCTCTAAATGGAAGGAAGATTACCTCCTGTAGAGTTGACAGGCTCATTTAAAACCGTAGGAATTTTGGGGCGCCTGGGTGGCTCAGTCGGTTGAACGTCCGACTTCAGCACCGGTCACGATCCCACAGTCTGTGAGTTTGAGCCCTGCGTCGGGCTCTGTGCTGACAGCTCAGAGCCCGGGGCCTGCTTCAGATTCTGTGTCTCCCTCTCTCTCTGACTCTCCCCCGTTCATGCTCTGTCTCAAAAATAAAAAATAAAAAAAAACGTTAAAGCTGTAGGAATTTTGAGTATCAGAATTTTTTCTTAGCCTCTTGAATAACTGCCAATCTGTACATTGCATTTCCAGATTGTCATTATTGAAAAACATCCATTGTTTGTTATTTTAAAGCACGTTGCAGTTGGGAGGATACTACAAGGGTAATATTGGAAAGAAGAAGAGCAACACAGAACACACGCAGACGAGCATGACCATACAGTGACGGAAATGGCCTTGTGTTTGACGCATACAGTCATATGGCCACAGATAAAAAAGTGCATTTCGTGATACCAGCACTAAGGTAAATCATCATCCCTTTACAAAGAGATGGTCACACATATTTGAAAAGGAATCAAGAGACCTCTGTTTCTAGACAGACAGACAAAACAGCTTGTTTTAGTCCAAATCTCCGATCAAAAATAGCCACAGTCTTTGGATAAAATACAAATAAAATAGAACACCACCACCACCACCACCAACAACAACGACAACAACAAAAGCACACAGATTTTCTTAATGGCATTACAAAGCCATCAAGGCATCAGGATTGGAGGGGTCAAAATTACAGAGGGCGACATCACTAACGTGAACCTGGCGTTTTCTTTTCCATTTGCCTTGAGACATTTGCTCATTCTTAGTCTGCAGGCATGAAGAAAAGAATCCTAACAGAAAGTGGCATCTACGAAACTGAGCATCAAGTAGAGCTTTTGACAATCCCACAGCACTAGGAGGGAATAGTTGGAATGTAGGTACCAAAGCAGCCAGAAAGTGTGAGGCCAAAATCCTAGGAACAAAGGGAATGCTAGAGAAGTGAGGCAGTGTTCTGAGGTGCATTTTCACTTGAGATTTGTTCCTTCCAAAATTTCATGGGATGAGAAACTGAAATTAGCAAAGTGAAGGCTACACAGGCCGAAAACCTAGGCAGAACCTTCAGCAATCTCACAAGGCTAGGGAGACAAAATTTAAGGCCAGGGCTTCTGGAAGAAGAGATTCTGATTAAGACATCATGCTTTCAGTTGAAACTCAAGAAAGAGAACTCTCATGCATTACCAGTAGGAATGTAAATTGTTCCAATGATCTTGCAGAACAGGAATGGGAAATTTTTTGTTTTGGTACAGAAAGATTCTGTTCTACCACCATTCAGGGATGCAGGCTGTCAGTGGCCCCACCATCTTCAAAATGTAGCTCACTAGAAATACATCTGTCACTCCACTGTGGATTAGGTGAAAGAGACTGTAAAAGGCAAACAAAAGGCTTTTATGCACCAGGCCATAAAAGAGGTCAACATCACTTCCCCCCACATGCCATTGTCAGGAACTTGGTCATATGCCACATTTCACAGCAAGGGAATTGAACTTTGAATCTAAGAGGCAAAATAAATGAATTTGATGAACAGTGATCCCATCTCTACCATGCCCCATTTCTCATCATTTATACATATAAAATAGCATTACTTGAACAATGCTAGACATAAAAATGCTTAATAGGTATTTCACATCTTTTATTTTACTATGTACAAGTACAATATCTCCATGAGCACCAATCTCTTAGAGCAGGTAGTTATAATATCCGCCCCCCCCCCGACACACACACAAGAGAATAGGTTCAAAAGGTTATTCTTAAGCATTTTATTGATTTAGCATGAAAATTTAATAAAATCTCCTTTGCTACTCCCTTCATGTAAATGAATGATAAATTTGTTACAAAAAGAAAATTCTACAAGTTGAGAAACTAATGATATAAGCAGTTATTAAAGACTTAAACTGCTGTGTAGGATGGATATTCACAGCTGGTAATGAAAGTTTTAAATGGAAGTTGTCATGGAATTCTGGGCAATAACGCTTTTCAAAAGCCAAACAAATTGCTTCGTGATTAATATCTAATTTGAATACACCACGACAAGCTCGCCTAAGTACAGACAGTCCCCAACTTACAATGGTTCAACTTAAGATTTTTCAATGTTATGACAGTGCGAAAGCTGCATGTATTCAATAGAAACTGTACTTTGAATTGTGAATTTTGATCTTTTCCTGGGCTAATGATCTTTTCCTGGACTCTTTCATGATCCTGGGCAGAGGCAGTGAGCCCCAGATTCCAGCCAGCCATATGATCGTGAGGGTAAACAAGGATACACTTAACAACCATTCTGTTTTTCATTGTCAGTACAGTATTCAATAAATTATATGAGATATCCAACACTTTATTATAGATTGGCTTTGGCTTTGTGTTAGATGGTTTCACCCAACTGTAAGCTAAGTGCTCTCAGCATGTTTAATGTAAGCGAGGCTACACTGTGATGTTCAGTAGGCTAGATGTATTAAGTGCATTTTTTGACTTATATTTTCAATCTCAGATGGGTTTATCAGGACATAACCCCACAGTAAGTGCAGAGAGATCTGTAATTGCTACTGAGATAAACTGTCATTTTCATTGAATGTTTTTAGTATGCTTTTGAAATTTAACAGTGTTTAAGAATCAAGTTAAACCTGAAAACACTGTCCTAGTCACTATGTCTTCCACTAAGATTTTCCAAGGAGATGAGAATGTGCTTTATGCACAGGCATTACTTTATCAGCCTTTATTTTAGCAATCAGGAAATTGCAAATAAGCACAAGGAGAGGTCACGATTAAGCAGAAAATATATTGATTTCTATCATGGAATTTACATCATAAATTTCATCATAGTACATAGAAAGTTTTGTCTCTGCCAGTAGTTTACCTTGCCTTTAGCCAGGTTTAAACAAGATTTGGAAACTATCCATCCATTTTATCAGTCCTTGATTCAATCCTAAATAGTTTTAAATACCTTGCTCTCTAATTTACATTGTTCAATTAATGTTGAGAGGTCAGCCAAATAAGGAAATAAAGCACTGAGCTAATGTTTAACTTGGCTCACTTCTGCTAAACACTTTCACCTTGTTCTTTCAATATATTGTCTTATTTAGTTTATTTTAATTCTCACATGTATCTCACATCACATGTAAGGGAAATGGTGCAGGGACTGACATCTGGGTGCTCTGCCCACTGTGATAAAATCAGCACCAGTCCTTCGGATTGGTTCATGTCTCTTTGGTCCTTGAATATTTGAAGTATTATCCCTGAGACTCACTATCCCATTTTACAGAAGAGAAAAATAGATTTTAAGACCACTGTCGATTAAATGCACATCTGATAAAGTACGGAATAAACACAAATATATAAAATAGGAATAGAATCTCTATAACCATTATATTTATAATGTTATATTGCATACCTGTTTTAAAATCAATTCAGTCTATATTTATTCAAATACTTATTTTTACATGACATTTATTGAATCATATCTTTATACAATTTGGATAACACATGAGGAAAACATTTCTATGCATTATAATGTGCTTAATTGTCAAAATGAGAAATCACAAATTATCAGAGACATAGGGCATGCAGTATATCCAGTATTAAAACTATATATGCTTTGATTTCCTTAACCATAAGCAAATTGTCACAACATAAACCCAAATCAGATTAAATAAAGTCTTGAAATTGCAAGCTGATAGTTTTGACGTAAGCAAATGCAATAGGTGGTGTGTGTGTGTGTGTGTGTGTGTGTGTGTGCGCGCGCGCATGCACGCGGACTTGGAAATACAAAAAAAGTATAAAATTAGGGTAAGAAATGGGAGTTGCTTCTTCTCTTTCAGTTTACTCACACACATACACAAAAACATTTGCAGCATAGAAAAATATATTTTTCTCCACCACACAATTATGAGAGATACCTTTAAATACAGCAATCTTACATTTTTTGTTTTATTTTGTTATCCATGGACTAATAAAACAAGGGCATTTGAGTATTTATGGCGATAATAAAACATTTGACAATCAACACAACTTATTCATATTTACAAAAATGCATGGCATCTGGCTCTATCTGGAGGGAATCTATACTCTAGTTCAATCTTACTTCCCTACAACATATCCATAAATCCCCAAACAGCTAATCATGAAAATATTAATGAAATGAGCACATATTTTATTTATAAGTCTTGGCTTAGTAGGCTCTTATTACATTGCCAGAGAAGAGGAATATTAAAATAAATGATATCTGTGTTCAGCACTGAAAATAAATCAAAAGAACCACAATGTCAGTTATAATAGATTCCAGTCAAATGTCATTTTGTCATCATAACTTGAATTGACATTTTCAACAATTTTAGAATAATTTTGGCTATGTAATTGGCTGAGTAGAATAATTAAAAACTCTATATACATAAAGTATTATAAGACAGTATATATGTATTACATACATAAAGCAACATCCTTAATATAGCTTAGATTTTTCAAAATTATATATTAAGGATTTATGCACTGAATCCTACATTTATAATTCACTAACTGTGCATTCTGTATTTATAAAAACATAACTTATGGCAGTGCTTTATAGGATTGGACTTCTTTTGTATCTTATTCATTAAGGTGAAGTGTTTGGCTAAAAATAATGGTTTTCTCCGAGTAGAATCCTTCACAAAATCATAAAGGCTGGCCTCACATCCATTCACATTGAACAGTTGTGCAGTTTATGGCCTGCCCAGTGAAATGCGGCGGCTTTTGAGCAGAATTGTTTGAATAGTCCACTACTTATGCAAATAATATGTCATCTTTAATTTCTAACCTAATACATTTATTCCTTGCCAAAGCCTTTCCGGGCATTTGAAATGATTTTGGCCTCTCTCTTCAAACTGAGTGCTGGACTTTTTCTGAAACCTCCTTTTCATCAGTGTGACTCTGGCTGCTACTGCAGGGACCCTCTCAGAGCCATTTTTCCATTAGAAACTTTTCAAGCTCCTATCTCTACAGACGCTTGCGCCTTTGAATAAATCTAACGCATCTAATGTGTACATTCATCCAGCTGTTTAGACTTTGCTAATTCATACCTATGGCAGCAGTCAAAATGTAACAGAGAGTGAATTTAGAATTGTGTTCACAACAAAGGATGGCCTAAAACCGGAATGGCAAGCTAAATCTGCCCTGCACTTACTGTGTCTCACAAATGACCCACAGCAGAGTTATACTCTCATCAACAATGACCAGTTAATTAACCTTCGTATAATTCAAAGTCATTTGCTCATTACTGCAAGCAAGCAAAGTCATTACAAGGATAGCATGCTCATTCTTTCCCATACGAGCAAACTGTCACCTTGATTTTTCAGAACTCCTCTCTTTGGATCTCAAAACTAAAGTTCTTCCCTTGCCTTAATGTTAGAGAACATAAAGCAGAACGAGCGATTCAAAATGCAGTAGATATCAACAATACCAAAAATAAAACCAGTTTTCTAACATTGAATTTACTATATTCATAAAAATTATTTATGAAAAGTTCACTGCAACATCTATAGTTGCATAAATAAATGCTATATTTAATTGGCTAAAATTCTCTCTGTTATTGACACATCCATTTAGTTCTCTTGATAAAATTGAGCTCACCATCCTCACCAAAACCTGCTTACTGTGTTCCCAGTTTTAGTAAATAGCACTGCCATTTATCCCAGTAACTCTGATTAGAAATTAGTGTTGCATTAGCTGCTACATTAGGTGTTAACCTGAAATTCATCTATGCAACCACAAAGATCAATTTTACCTCCTAAATATTTCCACCATCTGTTTACTTCTCTCTCCCCTGCCCAGTGAAAGCCTCCTCGCATAGGCCACCAAGGTCTCTTGCTTGGACATTTGGAATAGCCTTATAACTTATCTCTGCTTCTAGTCTGGCTCCATTATAATCATCCCTCCATTCTGCAGGCCAGTCTTACTAAAGCACAAAACTGATGATCATTACTTTGTTAAAAATTCCTTGATGATTTCTCATTTTTGTCGGGATAAAAGCCACACTTCTCAAATTCCCTCCATAAATTCTTCCCAACACATTTTCTACCCTCAAATACTGGTATGCTCACCATCCCTTCGAAACTACTGTATGAAACTACTTTCAGTTCCTCTAATAATTATTTCGTACCATCACCCCTTTAACATCTGCCTGATACTCATCTCCACAAGCCCCTGGATAACACCTGCGTATTCACACATCAATTTAAACATTACATAAGCCAAGAGACCTTCTCTAGCCTATTACGTTAAATCACGTCCCTGGATGAAGTCACAAAGGTCCTTGTATTTTCTCCATAATAACACCCTTTCCTGTCATCTCCAGTCTCTCCTAGTTGCCTCCCGTGAGCTTTTTAAATTTGTGTGGGTTGTGGATCTTTCCACCTTGTTCACTAGTGTAATACCAGTTTCTATCACCTATCATTTTAAGGCAAAAACAATAAAAAAAGTAACTTCGAACATGATATTCAGACTTCAGACATAATACATCAGAATCTGATATATTTCTTTAAGTCAATTTACATTTGAGAGAGAGGGGTATTTATTAGCCTGGGTTCTGAGCCAGACAGCCTGATTCAAAATTTAGATCTGCCCATTACTAGCGGTGCGACCTTGGGCAAGTCACTTAAACATCTCTGGGCCTCTTTTTGTTCATCTGTGACATGGAGATAATCATACCAACCTCACAGTTTTGTTGTGAAGATTAAATAATACTTTTATAGTGTTTACGACAGTGCCTGGCCCTGGAAAACACAACAAATCTGTTGACTATTATTACCATTAGTAGTTTTCCTGTTTTAAGCAGGAAGTTGTAGGCTCAGGTTGTTTGTGTCCAAAGCCTTGTTTTTGATACGCTCTAATCTTGTCACCTTGGTCAACTGACTCACTTTTACAAAGCAGCAGCTTCTCTGCCCCATAAAATAATGGAGACCGAAAGTGCTTAGTAAAAACAAACCAACTAATGTTAATGTTAGATTATATTAGGCAGCTGAAGTGGGAGAGAGAAAAGTTCTTGTTTAAGTTAAAATCATATTCCTTTACAGCTGTAACATTAGTAAATTTGACATTTAACTTCAGTTCCTCTAACTTCACTTGAAAATCTGTATCATTCACTATCATTAAAAATAGATGAACCTCCAGTGGACATTAGGAACAAATGTTCAGGAGTACCAGGTTCAAGAAATTAAAATTAATAGTAACTTAAATGAAAAGTATCTTCCTATGAACTGGACCATCTGGGGGAAAAATGCTGTTTCTTTTTTTCTATGTAGTAAAGGTAAAACATTTACTATCTTGATATTTTTAGATTCCATCTCAGGATTATCGAGCTATGACTTTGGGCATAATTGTATAGATTTTTTCCTTATATGTATTCTTTTTAAAGGAATAATCCTAGATTCTCTATTAACGGAAAGACTGAATTTTTAACTATTTCCACTATTTTCTCCTTTGGTTATGGAAGTTTAATAGCACATTTCTATGACTCCTTCATTCCAATGTGTAGCATCTGCTGTGACAGGACGTGTCATGTAATACTCATGCCCTTGATATTTCAACATGCTGAACCAAATGAGGTTTTTAACTAACACCAATTCATTACTTTTAGCAACCTTATAGTGTCATTATATTTAAGTCATTTTCCTTTACTTCATGCTGAATAGAATCACTACTCTAAGTGTGAAATCCCAATATAAATATTAGCCAAATTTATCATATGTACAAATAGTTTAGAAGCTAACAGTATCTACTAACCTGCCTTTTCGTACGGTTTTAACTGTTCTACTGAATGCTGCAAGGGAAAGAAGTTGATTCTAATACACCCTGAGACAAGTAGCCAAAGTGTTCTGAGCTGGCTCAGTGGCGAACCACCACAAATCAAGCAGACCCTTCACCTAAGAACTAGTCCATCAGGGGGGCGCCTGGGTGGCTCAGTCGGTTAAGTGTCCGATTTCGGCTCAGGTCATGATCTCACGGTCCGTGAGTTCAAGCCCCGCGTTGGGCTCTGTGCTGACAGCTCAGAGCCTGGAGCCTGTTTCAGATTCTGTGTCTCCCTGTCTGACCCTCACCCCGTTCATGCTCTGTCTCTCTCTGTCTCAAAAATAAATTAAAAAAAACGTTAAAAAAAATTTTTTTTAAAAAAATAAAAAAAAAAAAGGACTAGTCCATCAGGGGTACCTGGGTGGCTCAGTTGGTTAAGCGCCCCACTTCAGGTCACGTCATGATCTCGTGGTCTGTGAGTTCGAGCCCTGCATCAGGCTCTGTGCTGATCACTCAGAGCCTGGAGCCTGCTTTGGATTCTGTGCCTCTGTTTCTCTGTGCCCCTCTCCAGCTTGTTCTCTCTCTCAAAAATAAATAAATGTTAAAAAAAAAAAAAAAGAACCGAGTCCATCAACACAACTCTTATTAAACAGTAGTTGCTCAAAGCATTAAAAAAAAAAAAAAATCC
Organism: Acinonyx jubatus; assembly: GCF_027475565.1. NCBI lineage: Eukaryota > Metazoa > Chordata > Mammalia > Carnivora > Felidae > Acinonyx > Acinonyx jubatus. Next base: position 85,981,688 of record NC_069382.1, on the reverse strand, counting down.
CTCTCCACAGTGATTTACAATGGGTGATTTTTTCTCTCTCTGGCTGCTTAACAACATTTAAACATCCCTGTTATGTTGGAGATTTCCCACCTTTATGATTTGAGCTTCCCCAAGGTCCAGCCCACAAAACCCAATTCCCTCATCTTTGGTGTTTAGTCTCAACTAATGAGATCAGAGATCACTAGTGCAAAAAATTACCTCAGCACTGAGTCACCCAAAGAAGAATCTGCACAGGATTCATTTTGCCATGAGGGTAGTAGCAGGGGCAGCTGGCTTTCTGAGGGGCAGTGGTGGCAGGATGGAGTTCCTGGCTCGGAAATGAGTCCAGTGGGGTGGCAAGGAGCTGCACTTCGTGGCAGGAGGGCGTGAGGGCTAGGCGTGGCAGCAGTTTGGTCAGCAAGCCAGCTCTGTGGCATGTTCCTGGGCAATGTTCCTGGAGGCTGAGTCTTGAGTTTGGTTCTTCAGACACCTTAGTATTCCATGAACTATCCGTTAACAAAAAAAATGCTTTTTCTGCTTATCAGTAAGAGTCAGTTTCCGTTGCTTTCAACAAGAATCTCCATGAATATCCTAACAGAATTCTTTTAATAGCTCCCAATGCATCAAGCCCAGCTAGAATTGCATCCAGAGTAGGAGAAAAAGAAGGGAGCAACTTTAATTTTAGAAATATCTTTTCAAGTTCTAATTGTTACCAGGCACTGGGCTAAAGCTTGTCGCATATCATCTCATTTAATCTTCATGATAGTTGACTGAGGATAGAATTATCCCCAAGATGCCAAAGAGGAAACGAAGACAGAGGTTAATTAATTTGCCCAAGATCTTAGTGCTATTAATTATCAGAGCCCTGCAACACTACAAATCCACATTCCCAGTATTCTTGCTTAAGGCCACAGAAATTGTTTCATATTTCTGGTAAGTTTAAAGTAATGAAATAATGAATCAGCTCACCATTTGTGTCAGCTATTGTTCTCCAATATGATTCTCTCTTTTGCAGATGGCTAAAATAAAAGCCAAAGTACTGGATGACTCTTTGCCCTTTCGTGGCACTTGTACCCCGTGTTTATCTTTAGGTCTGAGGTTCTCTTGAGTGTAAGCCCTGTACTACACTTTAAACATTAAACATCAACTTTCAGTCTTGCCTGGATGAATAGGTTCATCTTCCCTTAGATGTCAACATAAAGTCAGAGTAATCCTGGGTCTTTTCTTGTCAGTTCCTAGAAGCACTTACAGAATATAAACACTTTCACCTGGGTCCATTTTGGGAAGAATCAACCAACTTGAAACAGAAAACCGTTTCAAAATCTAAGTTGGAAAAATATTGAAAAATTCCATGGAAATTGACAAGGCAGTTCCCAAGCCGAGATATCATTAACTCCAGTAACCATTTGTCATCTCTAGGAACATAGGGCTATAGGAGCAAAAGTCTTCTTACAAATTCAAACAACAAAATAGATTGTTTTAAATACACATAACAGTTTTAAAAGCCCAACTGTTCACATAGTACCAATAATCGAGGATATCTCTGCAAACCTTGAGACTTTAGACGGACATATCCAGGATAGATGCCCTTGGCTAGCTGAACCCCCAGACTTCCCTGAACCCCACATGACAGCACAAGTAGCCCACATCCCTTTACTGAAGTTAGGGGGACCCTTTTACTTAAAGACCATGCAGTGTTCCCAAATACTGCAGGTGATCTACTGATACCCTAAAAGACAATGCTTCCATTCCTTAGGATCTACTCTCACCTCCATTCTTTACCTCTCCCCCCACCTCCGTGATGCATACATAATTTGGTCAAATTTTAGCAAAATCTGACTGGCAATATTCTAGGACTGCTAAAACAGGATAGAGATTATATACCACAGGAGCTGTAGAACCCGGCTACCTTGTACAAGCGGGAAACAAAAATATGCCTGGGAGTGAATCCTGAGGCTGTTGGCTCAAGAAGCAGAGTTATCAAACTCCATAGGGGAGAGTTTGTCTATATAGGGACACACTCCTTTGGCACGTTTTAACATCCTTGAGGTGATGGGCCAAATACGCTGCTGAGTTTGGCTTTCAGAAGCTTGGCTTTCAGAACCTTAAGACAAGTGACGGCCCAAATTAAATAAGGTGGAGATGCCTGAACCACCAATTCAGACTATGGAGGAAGAGATAAAACAAAAACAAAAACAAAACTCAAAGCTGAGGAGATTCTCGAATGGTTCTACTGTTTAAGAATTAACAAAACAATAATTGACTGTGTTTCTCAGAAGAGCCTGGAGCACACTCCATTCACCACAGAAAAAAGGAAGCCAATTGCAAAGGGGCGCTAGCATTGTTGAGAAGCTCGCCAATGGCTGCTGTCTGCAGGCTGGGACTGATGGTAAGAGACATCGTTAAAGTACAGGGCTCTTGAGTAGCAGTGGGATGGTAAGATCGCCAAAAAGCAATGGACACCATTATTGTAATGGCAGCAGGGTCAGAATAGCGAATAGGAAAGATGAATCTGCAGGGATCTATTGTCAAGGCTTATAGAACATGATTTTCTCAGAGGCATGTTAGATGGGTGGCCAACAAGATTATTTCTTAATATATCTGATCAAAGAAATCAAGAACAGAGAAGACTGAGGTCACCTATACATATGGAAAATCATGATATTTTTCCCAGTTTCCAAACCTGAGCCAGTCCTCAAACTCAGAACCCATTACTGAAGGTGGGAACAAGTCCTCATCAAGGGCTCTGAAACAGCATGCAAATTGTATACTGTGGTAATTTCCCCAGTTCTTTTCCCCCAAGGGACCTACAAACTATACATTGAGAAGGAATGCTCAGATCTTTCTAGGGCTGTTGAATAGAGTGGTATCTGACACCAGTATCTGGGGAGCCAAAGTACCCTCATGGCTTCCCTGTTAAAGTAAGAATAAATGGAGTCAGGCAATAAATGAAGTTCTGGCTTACGCTTGGGTCCATCTTTTAGTAGGTCCCTTGGGTGTATAGATTCAACCAGTAGTAATTTCCCAAGTTCTTAAATGCATGATTGAAATGAACAGACTTATAGCCTACAATTCTGTAGGTCAGAGATTCAGGTGGGCTAATCTGGGTTCTCTGATGAAAGTCCCATAAGGCTGAACTATTCTCTTATCAGAAGGCTCTGAAGAAGAATCTATCCACTTCCATGTTCATTAATGTTTTGGAGAGAATTCAGTTTTCTGCAGCTAGCTGTTAAGACTGAGTTTCTTGTTTTATGATGAACATCAGTTCTTAGAGGCAGCCATCTTATCCTTGCTCTGTGCCCCCTCTATCTGATCAATGGAGGACCTTCCTCATGTTGAGTCGGTCTCCTAGGTATCTGACATCTTTTGCTTCATCCCACAAACCTTCCTCTTATATATGTTTCCTGGAAATTGTGGCCAACCAGAATCCTAAACAAGCTGTTCTTGAATGTAGCAAACTAAATGTGACAAGTAAGAAGATCTGAGTGGTACAAACAGTAGGCTATAATAGATGCTCTTGATACTCCATCCAGATTACCTTCACTAGATCAGTGAGGTAATCCATCAACCAGCTGCTATATTACCTGCAAAGCTCATAGCTGTCCATTTTCTGTAGGACTGTGCTTGCCCAAAAGCAACCTTCTCTTTCAGAAAGTTACCCAACAGCAACCCTTGGCCAACAACTGACATGGCAGTATGACGCATCAGGGTGCAACCAATGTGATGGTGTCCTGTGATGTATAATTTGTCCTCCGGTGCTCCTGTAGTACCAAACCGAATCTATTTTCCAGCAGAGACCACATTGTTGCTTCTTCTTCCTGTCCTTTCCTGCTTCCTTCACCTTGCTTCCCCTGAGAGAATTCCCCTAATAAGTAACTTTCACAAAAATTCCCATCTCAACCTCTGCTCCTAGGAAACCCAACCTAAGATACTCTCCCTGACTGAATTCCTTCCCTACATCTCCCAGGAGTAAATAGTCTTAGGAAGGTATTATGTTTATTATACATGCACATATATCTAAATATTACACAGTGTTTGAGGATGAAATTTATATGAATTGCATTATTTTATCTTTCTGGTTTTTTTTCACACTTAGAGTTTCTGAGAATATGTATGCAAAATCATTTCACTGCATTTATTAATTTGTGTTACCTCAAGGATTTTTAAATTTTTCTACTACACACACAAAAAAATACAGCTATGAGCATTTTTGTACCTGAATGTATTTATCTAAATTTGACTCTTAGGAAAGAAATTGCTAGGTGAAAGTATGTATGCATTTTTAAACTAATTGCCACTTTTTTTTTTTCAAAAAGCAGTCGAAGTGATTTATAGAATCACAAGGAAAGTTAATGTGTTTACAATATTCTACATTTTCACTAATACACGTATTCCAATATTTTAATGTCTCCTAATTTCTTGAGTGTATGGTCACATTGTGGTTTCAAATTGCATTTGCCTGTTTACTAGCAAGGTAGACCATCTTTTCATTTGTTTATTGGTAACTCAGGCTTCCTCTTTTGAGAAATGTCTGTATGTATGACTGGAATAGTCTTCTGTAGAACTGTATTTATTAATTGATTCATAGGAATTCTTTAGACATTCTGAATATTAGTATTCCGTATGGAGGCTGCCTTTTCATTTTATATTGTATCTTTTGATGTACAATTTTTTTAAAAGTTTAGTTTAGTTGAATTTACTAACTCTTTTACCAGATTCTATTTTCAACTTGTTTAGAAAACTGTTCCCTGCTCCAGTGTCACGAAGATATTTTCCCAATTTCCCCCTAACTTTTAGAATTCTGCTTTCCAACCTTCAGAACAGATTTTTGTTATGAGAGTATCAATTGCCCCACCACAATTTATTGAATTGTCCATTTTTTTCATCCTAATCAGCAATGGCAGCTCATTTATTAACTATGTAGGTCTATTTCTTAGTTTTATATATTTTTTTACAAGTCTTCATATATATCTATAAACCAGTCACATTGGCCTAATTGACATATCTTTATTTTTTCTTGATATTTGGTAGAGCAAGTCACACCATTTGTTCTTTTTTGGTCAAAATTATTCTATCTTATGCCCTTCCACGACACTCGAAAAATATATTTGAGTTCCAGTAAAAATTCTTTTGGGTTTTAATTGAATATATAGAATAATTTAGTGAATTGACATTCTTAACATACTGATTACCTGAATCTTTCCATAATAATAATAAATTATTTTAGCTCATTTTATTTTAGTTATTTAGTTATTTTAGTTCACATGCATTTTGGCACTATTTTTATTGTTTTCTATAGTTTCCTGCTTCTTTCAATGTTTATTTCTAAGTTGACTTCTAAATTTGATGCTATTTCAGTAGTATTTTCAACATTTATTTTTAAGTGATTTCATTAACTTAGTATTTAATATCTAATTACATGTTTCAAAAGTCTCTTACTTCTTCAAAACATTCTTCCCCTAACCAGAAGCATCTAATATTATGAATTTTTGGTGTGTTTGTATATGAAAGCATGTATATATAGTTTGTTTATATATATAAATGAAAGAGCATTTTATATAGAAAATATATGTAACTTGCACAGGCATACCCTAGAGATAGTGTGGGCTCAGTTCCAAACCACCACAATAAATGAATATTGTGTTAAAGCAAGTCAAATGAACTTTTGTTTCCCAATGCATATAAAAATTATATTTACACTATACTATGATCTCTTATATGTACAATAGCATAATGTCTTAAGAAGACCACGTACATATCTTAATTAACTATATTACATTGTTAAATGAATTGCTAAAAATTGCTAACCTCATCTAAGCTTTCAATCTCACCTAAGCTTTCAAGTCATAATCTTTTTGCCTGGTGGAGGTTTCTTGCCTCAATGTTGATGGCTGCTGACTGATCAGGAGTGATGGTTGCTGAACGTTAAGGTGGCTGTGGCAATTTCTTTAAATAACAGAATAATAAAAGTTTGCTGCATCTATTGACTCTTTCATGAATGACTTCTCTGTAGCATATGGTGCTGTTTGATAGCATTTGGCCCAAAGGAGAATTTCTTTCAAACTTGAAGCCAATCCTCTCAAACTCTGCTGCTAATTTATCAACTAACTTTATGCAATATACTTTGCATAAGGTACCTTGTTGTTGTTTTAACAATCTTCACGCATCTTCACTAGCAATAGATTCCATCTCAATGAAATCACTTCATTCATTAGGAGCAGCTCCTCATACATTCAAGTGTTATCATGAAATCGTAGTAATTCAGTCCCATCTTAAGGCTCCACTTCTAATTCTAGTTCTCTTGCCATTTCCACCATATCTGCCGTGACTTCCTTCACTGACGTTTTGAACCCCTCAAAGTCATCCATGAGGTTAGAATCACCTTCTTCTAAACTCCTGTTTATGTTGATATTTTGACCTCTTCACATGAATCACAAATTCTTTTTAATGTTTATTTTTGAGACAGAGAGAGAGAGAGAGATCATGAGTGGAGGAGGGGCAGAGAGAAAAGGGTATTCAAAGTGGGCTCTGGGCTGACAGCAGCAAACCCATTGTGGGGCTGGAACTCACAGACTGTGCGATCATGACCTGAGTCGAAGTCGGATGCTCAACCGACCGGGCCACCCAGAAGTCCCACAGATGTTCTTAATAGCATCCAGAACGGTAAATTACGTCTAGAAGTTCTTCCTCCATCAGAGGAATCACTATCTGTGGCAACTATAGCTTTACAAAATATACTTTTTAGATACTAAGGCTTGACCATCAAAATGATTCCTTAATCCATGGATTTCCACATGGATATTGTGTTAGCAGGCATGAAAACAACATTAATCTCATTGTACATTTCCATCAGACCTCTTGGGTGACAAGGTGTGTTTCAGTGAGTGGTCATATTTTGAAAAGGAATCCTTTTTATCCGAATTGTAGGTTTCAGCAGTGAGCTTAAAATATTCAGTAAACCATGTTATGAATAGATGTACTGTCATCCAACCTTCATTGTTCCATTTTTAGATCACAGGCAGAGTAGATTTAGAATAATTCTTAAGGGCCTGAGAACTTTTGGAATGGAAAACTAGCACTGGCTTCAATTTAAAATCATGAGCTGCATTAGCCCCTAACAACAGAAGCCAGCTTGTCCTTTGAATATATAAAGCCAGACACTAACTTCTCTTCTCTAGCTATGAAAGTTCTAGATGACGTCTTCTTCCAATAGAAAGCTGTTTCACAGGAGGTTCCAACAGAAGGCTGTTTCACAGAAACTCTGCGGTTTAGTGTAACCACCTTCATTAATTATCTTAAGTCTATCTTCTGGATAACTTGCTGAAGTATGTCCATCAGCACTTGCTGCTTCACTTGGCACTTTTCTGTTACGGAGATGGCTTCTTTCCTTAAACCCTATCAACAAGCCTCCGCAAACGTCAAACCTTTCTTCTGCTATTTCCTCACCTCTCTCTGCCTTCAGAGAACTGAAGAGATTCAGGCCTTGCTCTGACTTAGGCTTTGGCTTGAGGCAACATTATGATGATTTGATCCACTATGCAGGTTACCGAAACTTTTTCCACGTCAGTCAGCAATAGGGCTCTTTTCTTTTTTTATCATTCATGTGTTCACTAGAATAGAACTTTTAATTTCCTTCGAGAATGCTTCCTTTGCAGTCACAATTTGGCTGTTTGGTGCAAGAGGCCTACCTGTCAGTTTGTCTGGGCTTCTAACATGCCTTCCTCACTGAGCTCAATCATTTCTAGCTTTTTATTTAAAGTGAGAGATGTGTGACTCTTCCTTTCACTTGAACACCTAGAGGCCTTTTTAGGGCTATTTGCTTGCCTAATTTCAAGATATTATGTTTCAGGGAATGGGAAGACCTGACAAGAGGGAGAGAGGTGGGAGAATGGCTGGTTGACTGAACAGTAAGAACACACTGAATATTTATTAAGTTTGCTGTCTTATATGGGTGCAATTTGTGGCACCCCAAAATAATTACAACAGTAACAGCAAAGATCACTAATCACAGATCATCATAACAAATACTAATGAAAAAGTTTAAAATATAAGAAGAATTGTCCAAAGTGACACAAATGGATTACGCAAATGCTAATGGGAAAATGGTGCTAATAGACTTGCTCAACACAGGGTTGCCATAAACTTTCAATTTGTAAAAAACACAGCATCTGAGAAATGCAATAAAGCAGAGTACAATAAAATGAGGTGTGCTTGATGTATTTTTAAAAAATAATATCAAAATTGACAACTGTGTAGTAACCCCCCTACATAAGAGATATTCCATTAATAATCCTGTAGGATTCCAGCTATCACCTTCCATCATCTATTCTGTTTATTTACTTTATGGCATTTTGGAGATCTGCTTTCTAATAGCATTGCAGAAAAGAAAATCCATATTACTTTTTTTTTTCTCACTAAAGTTCATAGACTTTTTTTTGTTTTTTTTCCTACAATAATGTATAGCTTTTTCCTATAGTGTCTTTTGTCCTTCCTATAATTCTGGAGTGTGTGTTTCACTGCAGGTTCAGTTCTATGTGGAGTGACAGTTTGGACATTATCCAGGAAGATATACAGTGGCACTAGGATGACCTGGCAATGGTTTTGAATTGATATTAACATAGTATTAACTCATCATCTAAGTGAATCGGCTATCTCACCTTAATGCCTGATTATCTGCTATCTTTCTATGTCTTCAGACACTTCAGTTGTAATTTTAATTAGGTAAAATCCTTGATATTTTATCGTTTGTCACTATAAAAAGCATTTCACTTTACTATTTTCTTTCCTGGTTATTGCTTTAGTAAATTGTTTTTCTTTCCAGAACTAACGAATAGCACTAATTAGTTCTAATTGTTTGTTGATTTTATTGGTTATTTTTTTTTCTAGGTAATCATACGATCTGTAAATAGTGAGGTATATCTCTTCTTCTTCAATCCTTATGCCAGTTTTCTATGTTTCTTTTCTTTAAACAGTTGGCCAGAAATTTCAGTTTTCTTTTAAATACTAATGGGCAGATAGTGGGCATCTTTGTAATGTTCCCTAACTTAAAAGGAATTAATGCAATATTTTATTAGGGTTTGGGATATTAAACTTTTTCAAATTAAGGAATTTCCCTTCTTAATTTGAAAACTTTTTCAAATTAAGCACATTCTAATATGCTGAATTTAGTTTTTAACAAAAAACTAAACATTTAACTTTATCAAATGTTTTTCTAGGTTGATTGAAATAATTATTTTTCTCATTTACTCTATTAATATCTGTCACTAAATACATTAATATTATATCAAAAACTTACATTTGTGATAAAACCTATATTTTCATAATATGTTATTTCCAATGTATTAAGTTTAAATAGCCAATAATTTATTTATGAATTTTGCATTTATTTCCATTAACAGAAGACAGCTATTTTTCAAAATTTTGGAGAATTCACATGTAGATCTGCCTCAGATTGGAATCTTTTGAGAGAGGGAAAGCTCAATGACCACTTTAATTTCTTTATGGCTTATTGATCTGTTCAAATTCTTTTTTCTCATTCTCAGAGAGAAAAGTAATTTATCCAATTTTCTGTTGCCATTTACTGGCAGAGATGAAAATTTATCTCAAGTTTCATTGACTCCATTGCTTATGCTCTTAACAACTATACTATTATCAGCCTTATCTTGTTTAAAAGATGTCTTCCCTAAATATGTAGTATAGAGAAAGAAAGAAAGAAACAGAGTGAAAACCATGTATATAAAAGATGATTCTTGTTAGCCTGAAATATAGTTTGAAGGCAGACGTAATGAAGGGAGAAAAATAAGGAATATTATCGCAATAACAGAGACATAAGTTGAAGAGTACAGAATGTATGATTACTGGTTGGAAATGAAAGAAAAGAAAGTGGTAAATGGTCAAAGCAAGAGAATGTGGAATGAAATGTAAGACCAAATAAAAACCTCTAAAACTGTGAAATCAAGATACCCAGTTTCTTTGGCAAAAACAAAACCAAACAAAATAAAACACCATTAAAGGAAAAGGCTGAAAAAGAACTGATAGTGAATGAATTCAGTTGTATATCCTGGAGGTGGGAATATCTATTCTTTTACTCCCTAGTGTTTCCTCTCTTGTGGAGTGAGTATCATTAGTTTAGCCTTCCTGCTTTCCTTCTACTTTGACTCAGTCCTCTCAAAGAATGGAGGAATGATTTAAAGACCATCTTAGAATATCCCAGCTGCTTATTCCCTGTTTCCTTTGGGGTGAGCTATGTATAGAGAGCATCCTGTTCTGTCCCACTTCCAGTAGTTCTAGAAAATCAAAATTGATCTCCTCAGTGAGGCTTCTGCCCCAGCCCAGAGCTGTGAGTGACAAGTGGCTAAATCTGTCTGATTCTGAGTCTCAATATTAAGATTAGGTGTAAGCCACATTTTCCCAAACAACTTTGACATTCATAAAGTTTAGATTTGGCTGCTCAATCTGCTTATTATTTTGTCCTAATTGCAAATTAGTTCAAAACTTAGGACAGATGAGTGATATTTTTTGGCTTCTTCAAACACCAAGGATGCATTAAGAGTGATATAATATGCATCAGAACTTTTAAATTTAAAATAAGCAGTTGATTTATTTAAAATGGAAATAAGAGAGGCGCCTGGGTGGCTCAGTGGGTTAAGCGTCCGACTTCGGCTCAGGTCATGATCTCTCGGTTTGTGAGTTTGAGCCCTGCATCGGGCTCTGTGCTAACAGCTCAGAGTCTGGAGCCTGCTTTGGATTCTGTGTCTCCTCTCTCCGCCCCTTCCATGCTCGTGCTCTGTCTCTCTCTGTCTCTCAATAATAAATAATAGAATGTTAAATTTTTTTTTAAATAAATAAATAAAATGGAAATAAGGATTTGTGAAATATTGACAAAGATGTGAATTAAAATCCTGGAAAAGAATGAAGAAAAACAGAGTTTGGAGATCAGGTTTGAGACTTCCATCCATAGGAAGAAACAGACTGTGTATTCCAGGACATAGAGACTTAGTTGGAATGTTAAGAGGTAAATCAGAAATCAAGGCAAAAGTAGTTTTTAAGGAGGGGGAGATTTATGACAGTATCAGATATCCCAGCGGATTTGGTTAGAAGATGCAGAATGCAAATGATGTACTTCAAAAGCAGTATTTCTGTCTGTGGTGGGAGCAGAGCACCATGTGGCTGTCCTAGGATTGCGAGACAGACAGAAATTACAGAATTCTTGAGGTAAGAGTTTATAGTGCCTAAGTACCTACTGTTTCTTCCAGTTCTAATACCGTCCACAAATATGCTTAACAAAGACCCTCTTAAAGCTACTTGTAACCTAAGATGAACAAATGGAACATTAATGAACATTATGGCACATGTATGTACAGGTGTAGCTGTTGGGGATAGGTGAAGGAATTACATTTGTTAGACATTGTGATAGAAAATGATTTTGCCATAAAACTTCTAGAAGAAAACATAGGCCATAATTTCTTTGACATTGAACTTAGCAACATTTTTCTAGATATGTTGTCTCAGGCAAGGGAAACAAAAGCAAAAATAAACTATTTGGGCTTTCCAAAATAAAAAGCTTTGGCACAGCGATGGAACTATCAATAAAACTAAAAGCCAGGTGAAAGAACTGTACTCAGAAAAGTATAAAACACTGATGAAGCAAATTCAGGACGATGTAAAGAAATGGAAAGATGTTCCATGCTCACAGGTTGGAAGAACAAATATTATTAAATGTCTATACTACCCAAAGATATCTACACATTTAATGCAATCCTTATCAAAATACCCACAGCATTTTTCACAGAACTGGAACAAAAAATCCTAGCATTTGTATGGAACCATAAAAAACCTCAAATAACTAAAGCAGTCTTGAAAAAGAAAAACAAAACTGGAGGTATGACAACTCCAGATTTAAAATTATATTACAAAGAGGTAGTAATCAAAACAGTATGTTACTGACATAAAAATAGACATATAGATCAACAGAATAGAACAGAAAACCCAGAAATAGGGGCACCTGGGTGGCTCAGCCTTCTAAGTGTCTGACTTTGGCTCAGGTCAAGATCACGTGGTTCATGGGTTTGAGCCCCATGCCAGGCTCTGTGCTGACAGCTCAGAGCCTGGAGCCTGCTTCAGATCCTGTGTCTCCCTCTCTCTCTCTCTCTCTCTGCCTCTCCCCTACTCACACAATCTCTCTCTCTCTCTCTCAAAAATAGACATTAAAAATTAAAAAAAAATAAAACCCAGAAATAAACCTACAATTACATGGTCAATTAATTTTCAGCAAAGGAAGAATGAATATACAGTGTGAAAAAGAGTCTCTTCAACCAATGGTGTTGGGAAAACTGGACAGCCACATGCAAAAGAAAGAAACTGGACCACTTTCTTTCACCATCCACAAAAATAAACTCAAGATAGATTACAGGTCTAAATGTAAGACCTGAAACCATGAAAATCCTTGAAGAGCACAGGCAGTAATCTCTTTGACATCGGCTGTAACATTTTTCTAGATATGTCTCCTGAGGCAAGAGAAATAAAAACAAAAATAAACTATTTGGACTATATCAAAATAAAAAAAGTTTCTGTCCAGTGAAGGAAACTGTCAACAAAATGGGAGGAGATATTTATACATGACATGTCTGATAAATGGTTAATATCTAAAATATATAAAGAACTTATACAACTCAATACCCCCCAAATAAATAATCCAATTAAAAATGGGCAGAAGCCATGAATACACATTTCTCCAAAGAACACATACAGATGGCCAATGAAAAGATGCTCGCCACTCATCATCAGGGAAATACAAATCAAAACTATAATCACATATCACCTTATGCTGGCCAGAATGGTTCAAATCAAACACACAACAAAGTGTTGTGTCCAACAAGTGTTGGAGAGGATGTGGAGAAAGAGGAACACTTGCTCACTGTAATGGGAATGAAACTGGTGCAGCCATTGTGGAAAACAGTAGGGGGTTTCCTCAATAAGTTAAAACTGGCTACCCTACAATCCAGTAATGTCACCATTGAGTCTTTACCCCAAAAAATACAAAAACACAAATCCAAGGGGTACATACATCATTACTTACATACATTTATTGCACCGTTATTTACAACAGCCAAATAATGGAAGCAGCCCAAGTATCCATCAACAGATGAGTGGATAAAGAAGAAATGGTGTGTGTATGTACACACACACACACACAGGAATATTATTCAGCCATAAAAGAGTGTAAAATCTTTCCATTTGCCACAACATGGATGGAGCTAGCATGTATAACACTAAGCGAAATAAACCAGTCAGAGAAAGACAGATACCATAGAATTTCACTCATTTAAGAAACAAAACCAATGAGAAAAGGACAAAATGAATGGGGGAGAGACAAACCAAGAAGTAGACTCTTAACTACAGAGAACAAACTGACGGTTACCAGAGGGCATGTGGAAGGGGGGGGGATGGAATGTGTGAAATAGGGGATAGGGATTTAAGAGTACATTTATCATGTTGAGTAGTGAGTAATGTATAAAATTGCTGACTCACTATATTGTACACCTGAAACAAATATAACACTGTATGTTAACCATACTGAAATAAAAATAAAAAAGCTTAATAAAAATAATAAAATACTTAAAAAATATTAGCCACAGAAAAGAATGAGATCTTGCCATTTGCAACGTGGATGGACCTAGAGGGTATTATGCTAAGTGAAATAAGTCAGACACAGAAATACAAATACCACATAATTTCAGTTATACATAGACTCTAAGGAATTACATACAAACAAACAAATTTGTTCGTTACAAATGAACAAACAAAAGCAGAAACAAATGGGTAAATGTAGAGAATAAACTGACGGTTGCCAGAAGGGAGGTGGTTTGGGAAATGGACAAAATGGATGAAGGGGAGCAGGAGATGCAGGCTGCCAGTTAGGAGATGAATAAGTCATGGCAATAAGAGATACAGCATAGGGAATATAATCAATGGCATTGTAATAACACTGTATGTTAACACATGGCAACCGCACTTGAAGTGAACATAGCATACATAAAGACTTATCAAATCACTACATTCGACAATGAAACTACAGTAGCATTGTATGTCAACTATACTTCAGTTCAGAAAATAAATAAATTAATTAAATAAATTAAATAAATAAATGAATGAATGAATGAATGAATGAATGAATGAAATTTGGTTTCTGGGCTTGGTTGAGAACTTTCAATTTTCAGTTCTTGATCCTTCAAGATAAAAAGAAAACGCTAGACAACAATTTTTTTAAAAAAACCCTGTTATCTTTTAGTCTTTTCTTTTGGCTGTACTATGCAATTCCTGATTTTCCCATCTCAACATCTTTTTTTTTTAATTTTTCTTTCATGTTTCTCAATACTTTAATAGTATTTAATTCTAGAAAAAAATTAATAAGGTTTCGTTTGATTTGAGAGAGGATTAGATTGGAGGTTTCGTTTGATTTGAGAGAGGATTAGATTGGATTTTCTTTTTACATCTTGATTTATCCTCATCTTCAAGTTCTACATTGTAATAAATTAATTCTAACTTTAAAGAGAAGCATGAATTCAGTCTCAATGGGGAGATTGGTTTGTATTTTCACCACTGCCTCTATTCAAAGTTATAAATTACCAATATTATTTATCTACATTCAATTCTGTGAATATTGATCCTGAAAGGTTATATAAATGCACTATCATTGTCTTTAGTCCCCCCCACCCCAAGCAAATAGAGACTGAATCCTCTAAATTTCCCATCTTATTACAAATATTTACTATAGAAAAAGTCAAAGATATGAATAAACATGCAATAATAACTCATGGAACTAGTAATTTGGCCATAATTGCTTCCCTAGACCTATCCTTACAGTATTATTTAGACTCCAATTCTACCATTGATTGACTAATTTACCCAAATCTCTATTCAACCAAAAAAGATATGTGTCTTGATACATTAGAACATAAATTAGAACATACATCAGATATATCTAATCAGTTTATAGATTAACTTACTTAGATCAGAGTCCATCAACTCTGGTCAATGATGACATGAAGAGGGAGGGGTCATTGCATGGTATAAATTGTTGCTCATTTGACATGGCTGAAAAGAGAAGAAGGATGAAGAGAAAGCAGGAATTAGGAACAGTACATTCAGTACTATGCTCACAAGCATTTTTAATATTTTCCATACACATAATATTACTCCATGTATGGTTAAGAACATCTACTCTCTCCTCAAAGAGACATTCAGCCAATTCATTATGTTAACAATAATTTCCACGGTATATGCTGTTTCCAGTATCAAAAATCCAATAATGATGTTAATGTCATTCAGCAACATTTGAAATTTTCAGACATTACCAATATAGCCTATATAGAGTGTTTGAGGAAAGAAATACAACATTCAATTATCACAACTTCTATTTAATTTTAAGAAAAAAATTACTATAAATGACATTAGTGGGTCTTAATCTCTGCAGCCAGTTAAGAGGCTCTTCCTTTATCCATTTCCATGTTCTACAGGCATTAGACCAATACTTCTGTCAAGAGTTTCTGCCAGATATCTTTATTACAGATGAACCTAAGTCCATGTGGATCGTGCCCTGAGACGTTCAGTGAACATTTACAAATGGCAAAATAATGTAACACTTAGGGAATCCTCTGGTTTCTACTCACAGCCTATTTGGACCCCATTAATATAGTAGAAATATTATTTATTATTGAAAATTAGTCATTTATTTATCCAACAATGTACTATGTCTACATTTGAATAAAACACACACAAAATTGTATTCTCATGTGTAATAAGGAGCCCAAATGTTTTATTTCAAATTTATTGGAACCATTATAATTTCTCCTTGTAGAAGTATCATTTCATTTGGTGGTGAAAACCACCAGAAACCAATATGGAGTTCAAGGAAATTTTTGAGACAGTTTATTAAGTGTAAAGTTTTGGAAAATTCTTAGCCATTATTTCCTTAAATATTAAATCTTCCCCAATCCTCTCTCCCTTACAGAAGTTGATTGTGTAAATATTAGACCATTTCCCTCTTTCCTCTGTGAAATTTATTTTCCCTTCTGTATTTTTGGCCATTTATCTAATACCGTGCCTCATTTTGAGTATTTTCTTTTCATCCATTTTGCAGTCCACTTACTCTCTCCTATTATGTCTACTTAGCCTCATTTTATTTCCTGATTTTATTATTATTTTTGCTTTAGTTATTGTGTTTTTTCGTTGTAAGATTCACAATTGGTTATTTTTAGTTTCCGAAATTTTCAGAATTACCCAGCCAAATTTTTCAGAATTACTTACATCTATACAGTAAGAAAATTATAGCTTACGTTTCGCTGGGCAGCAAGTCTCTACATGAGGTCCCCAATAAGCAAGCATTTACTTATTCTCATAAATATATTATAAAGACAATTATCTACATTAGAGCCCCTGTAGATTTGATTCAATTTTTTTTTCTTAGTTTTCATTTTATTATCTTCCCATGTGTCTTGTGTAGATTCAAATGCCTGGAGGCTGTCCCTTGACCCAAGGTGCAATTTCCATTTTACAATGAAACTCTAGGACTTGTGCAGCTTATGTGATTTTGATTGAAAGAGAGCACGTTCAAGAGTTGAAATACTGGGTAAAACTCCTGGAACTCCTGGCTTTGTAACAGAGAAATTATTTATCTCTATTAGGGCCTAATTGCAGATGTACGCATACCACAGAACAGTAGGGTTGGGGGAGGAGAGGTGTACTCCAAAACATAAAGTAGAGGTGAGTATCCATGCCAAAGACACCAAGTAGTTCTGAAATTTTTGTGACCAAACACTAGAAATTCACGGTCACAAACACCTGTAATTTTATGAATTCCGAAGGAAATACATGGCTCCAGAGAAGACTTTCTTTCATTGTTCTCAAGATTGTTTCAAGGTTCCTTGTTGTGGGCACTCATTCAAATTTATTTGTTGAGTTAGTAGAGAGAGTTTAGTAAAATGCCTGGGTCTGGAGGAGTGTACGGTTTTCAAATTATAAAAGTCCAATCCAGGACCAAACCTCTGTCTTTGCAGTTAGTGGTTATGGGTGTAGGTTTTTTTGTTTTTTGTTTTTCAATAGGAAGATGTGGAATGTCCTCTTGGGCTCTGAGCAATCACTGGGATGCAGAGCCTTAGATATTGACCCCATTCATGACCCATATATAGTCAGCTAGCTTGAATGTCTTGAAATGTAATGAAGGCATTTTTATCAGCATTTCTAAGATTACAAGATATCATCAATGGAATACAATAGTTAAATTTCACTCAACGTGCAGAATTTTAGAGTTGGTCCAACAAGCAAATAACATAGTTTGGGATATCAAGTCATAAAAGTGTATTGAATGCCTTTCCAGATAAAAATAAACGGACGCAATTGTATTTCAGGAAAGGTATTTTTTTTTATTAAATTTTTTTTTAACATTTATTTATTTTTGAGACACAGAGAGACAGAGCATGAACGGGGGAGGGTCAGAGAGAGAGAGGGAGACACAGCATCTGAAACAGGCTCCAGGCTCTGAGCTGTCAGCACAGAGCCCGACGCGGGGCTCGAACTCATGGACCGCGAGATCATGACCTGAGCCAAAGTTGGCTGCTTAACCGACTAAGCCACCCAGGCACCCCAGGAAAGGTATTTTTAAATAAAAGAGCATTAGGGGGCACCTGAGTGGCTCTGTCAGTTAGGCATTCGACTCTTGATTTCAGCTCAGGTCATGATCCTGTGGTTTATGAGTCGAGCCCCATGTCCAGCTCTGCACTGACAGTGCAGAGCCTGCTTGGATTCTCTCTCTCTGTCCCTCCCTGACTCGCGCTATCTCGAAATAAATAAATAAACATTTCAAAAAATAAATAAAAAAGAGCACTAGGAATATTATGAACAGCATGCCAACTGCCAGTAGCATCAGCAATTTGCAGTGATATCAGGCACAGCGGGAACAATTGTGACTACTTCCTCTGTGGCTTATAGTATCAGTAACCTTTACCAGCCACACAAGCTATTAAACCAGAAGATAGCATTTCATACTATCTTTATCTGTGTTTTGAATCTTATATGAAAGTACTAAATTCATGTTCTCTTCTTAACACAAGAGCAGTGTTCCCATTGTACAATTCTGGCCAGCTTTAGGTATTCAAGATTTTCTTGGCCATGCATGTAACTGATTGTTACAGAATCCAATAACAGGGCTACAAATGCATTTAATCAACAAGAACATTCACACACCCTGGATAGCCCTATCAGGGTGTGTGGGCCAACATAAAAAAATAGCAAGTCAATCAAAAAACAAAAGCCAAAACAACAGCCGTGTTAGTTCTGGTATCCAATAAGTTTAGGAAATTGAACTTCTTCTTTTGGGGAGTTCAGATTGTGTGAACTAGGTCTTAGAATTGGTCTAGTTTATTCTGTGAATATAATTCTCTTAAGTCTGAATTTATATTCAATCAATTGGTTTGGGTTTTTGCTCCCTAGAAATAGCCAAAAACAACAACAACAAAATTCCAAGTTTGTTTTGGTTTTGTTTTCATGAGCTGGTAAGATCTATTTCAAGTAGGTCTGTTTGTCCCTTTGATCTTAGGAGACGTCTGCAACAACAGCCAAGATGACTCATCCTTATAACTGTATGATCTAATTTTTAGATACAGCACATTATCATTCATGCAGGGTTCCCCCAGACTCTGCAAAATCTAGCCTCCTTTTCACTGGCCCAATTATCCATGATTTCTTTTTGTGACATATCTACTTCACTTTAGAAAGGCTTGCTTGTTTGGGGCCTATAGTGGCTTAGTACCACTTCTTCCAGTTCTGGAATTATAGATGAACAGCCACCATAGACTCTGGGGCTTCTAGAGTCCATGGTTACCCATGGAGTTCAGGTCTTCTAAACACTGGCCAGCTGGCTTGGTCCTGGGCTATGAAATAATATTGTGACCGCCCCCTGCCCCCACCCATGGCATATAAAGTGCCTCTCTCAGCAGTTCTGACACTTTTTTATAGTCTCCCTATAGCCACTGTCCCTAAGAAGGAATGTTTCTCATTTCCAAGCTAAGCCAGTTAAACATTGCCACTTCTAAGAACATATAATGCAGGGGACAAAGTGGTATCTGTCCTTTCAGTGTTGCCAATTCTCATGCAAATGGTGTATACATCCAGCTAGTAGAAATATAAAATAGGGTTAAGAAAAAATAATTGGTGGAGTAGGAGAGCACACTAGAACCTCTAGGCTTCCTCCAATCCCCAGAGGCATACTTAAACCAGATGAACTTGGACTGTATGCATCATCACAAATGTTCTAATAGAACTTGATCTTTGAAATGAGGAGCAGGAAACATCTTTGTGTCTATGTAGCAATGGAAGGTCCCCGGTGGAAGAATGATCTTAATAGTTGATAATCCACTATTCTTCCATTCAGTCAACTCTGTTAAAATGTCAGAGGTGGGAAGAAATGTACCTAAGGACTATCCATATTTGTTTTGTCTCTTAAAGTTACCTCTGCCTAGATTTTAAAATGTAATTCTCTTAGTCTGAGACTATTGCTTGTTGACTACATCTGACTATATGTCTTGCTGAGACTATTGCTAAGTTCCCAAAGTAAAATTTGAGGCCCAAATGCAGGGTGTATACTGAAATTGTAAGAACACCAGCCATGTGTTAGTCAACTATACATTTCTGGCAAAAAGTGGCTAGAAAGTTAAGATGACACTCAAAGAGGATTTATTTGAAAAGAGTTTCTCTAGAGTCTCACCATTTCCAAAGAAGAATACAGAGTTTGCTACCCCTTGAACTCAAGTCTAGCAAAAGGGCTTCAGAGGTATTCAGTAAAATCTTGGTCAACGTCCTCTACTATTTGTGAGGTGATAAGTGAACTAGTGTCTGAGTCATTCTTTAGAAATTTGAAGGGATAGAAGGGCTGGCAGAGAATCTTTGTCATAGAACATGAGCCACATTTTTAGGAGAATTTCATTTCCAAAACTTTCTAGGAGTGAGAACTAGTGTTTCCTTGGACCAAATGTGGACTTTAATTAGATGAGAATTGGTATGGGATCATGGTGGATACCCCCACAAAAACCATATGGAGAACATTAAAAACAAAACAAAACAAAAACACCAAACAAAACAGACTTAACAAAAATAAGATAAAATCAACACTGGATGTATGGCCATTGAAAAACACATAAGAAACTAGATAAAATATGATACATTTACCCTGTGGAAAACATCATAGTGGACTAATCCATTGAAATTGGGGGACGGCAGATGGGAACATTTTCAAAAGAAAAATGACAGCAACTGATGAGAGTCTACAATGTTCAGAAAAGGATAATGCCATCATAGTGCCAAGTAAATATTACTGCTCCCGTCCCTTTTCTGTTCTCCTTCCTTCCCTTTCAAGGATCAGAAGTCAAGGCTATATAAGCAGAGAGCTTGGAACTGACAGAGTGAGAAGAGCCTGACCTTGCCAGCTTGTCTTATTACAACTTGACTTAGCTCAAGAAGCAGGGACTCCAAGACTTGAATTTGTATTGCTATTGCACTGGACCAGGCATGTTAACTTCCCAACACTCTGATTTCTTTAAGTGACCAAGTAATTTTGCTATGCGTAATTCTTGTGAATACAAGAAAAACAAGGTACTCTTTTTATCTTGTTTGAGGAAGAACTAGGACTACAAATAAAGTATCAGCAGAAAAAGCTAATAAAAATTCTTCATATTCATACTTCATGAGTGATACTTGTTTAATTTACTGATTATAATAAAATTTTTAAAAATAAGTTTTTAAGGTGTTTTTAAAAATTAAATATAAAATTTAATTAATTAATTAATTAAAATTAAAATGTTTAGACTTTAGCTATGGCGAATGCTAGAGTGAGTACTTTAACATTTGGTATTGTAACAGGACTGAGGTTTGCACAGAGAGTTGTGACACAAAGTCTTTTCTTTCCAGGAAGCAACTTTATTTGTGCCGACACCGGCTAAGTGGGCTCATATCCAAAAAACTGAGCCCTGAGTGCAGCAGGGTGTAGCATTTTATACAATTTCTACTTCATCTCCCGTACATGGTAACATAGAGACATACAGTCTGGGCGGTCTATGTTACAGAGTTGTGAGGGATGTCACATACATGCACATAACCAGATTGCCTTCCCTTGTCTTGAGGTTTTTACCATATTCCTTAGGGAGGGGCTCTACCACAGTATGACATCTTTTACAAACCATTTGTTTCATTAACAATTTGGATTCCACTGGTTTGTGGAAACTCTTACAGATCTCCAACCTAACATTTCCTTACAAGCTATTTTTAATCCTAGGTTAGGAAACAGAAGTTTAAATCTCAAGGGTGAGATTGAGGTTTTTTTTTTTTTTTTAATATTTATATTTCTGAAATAAATTGCTATGTAATGTAACTACCAGGCTTTAGATCATCCCCATGAAACTGACTATATTCAGAATCAAGCAATGTTGCAATAGAAAATATGGAGAAGGAAAGGGGAAAAAAGAAAAATTAATGAGCCATACTTTAGTAAGACATCTGTACTCTTTCCTCTGTTTGGGCTTTCCATTGTCAGTTTGATTAATGGGATGTCTTTAAATGTATCTCCTTTTGGATATCTTATATCGCAACAAGTCCATTTCATGTTCTTGCCACCAACATTTCCAGTAGATTTCTTCTAACATGTCAGAATGACAGATAAGTTTCCATAGTCAGCTTCATAGAGAGCTCATTATTGTTTCAAACCAGTGCAATTGCCCTGAAGGTCCCCTAGGCAAAGGACCTTTGGAGTGCTATGTGATTTCCAAACCTATGCTGAATAAAGGTGTCATTTCTAGTCTTAAATTAAGGGTATAAGTCACCTCTCAAGGTCAAGTACTGGTTTTTGTAAACATTCATGATAATCTCCTGAGTTGATGGGAAATAAAAATGTAAAATATCTTAAATATATCCTATGAACTTTCCATTTTTTCTTATGCAAGCTGTGATTTCTTTCATATTATTTGGCTAAAAGTTGTAAACTAAAATATATGTTAAAATTTATTTAATTCATACATTAATCAGTGCTCATCAGATAAGTGTACTCTTAATCGTTTTCACCTATTTTACCCATTTCCCCCACCCATCAGCCTTCTGCTATCCACAAGTATGAAAATTTTTATAAAACATGCAAATATTTATGTAATTTACTCCTCAAAGACTCTTATCTAAATCACATAGTTTAACTATAGTTATATCTAGAGATATAAAATTATTTTTCTGTCAAATATTTTTTAAAATGTCTGTGTGTTTATTAAGAATTCAATTTGTTAGTAAATTGAGCCTAATAGAAAAAAACTTGTGTAAAAACACCTATAAATCAATTACATAGTATTTTAAATAGCCTTAGAAGTTTAATGGTCCTGAAAATATAGAAGAGTTTAGAATTTTATCAGGTTATAAGGTGTTTAGACTTAGACATTTATGTTCTTTAAGAGAAGACACAATGTATAATCCCGTCAAGTGAGTAACTTCAATGAAAGTTGAAGACTGAGGAGAAAGTGCCATTAGGTAGCAGAAATAAGGCAAGATTTTTTAGCTCAGGATACTATAACTCTAAAAAGGGGCTTAACATGATAGTTGCAGAGATGAGAACAATTTAGGGATACTTGCAGCTTCTCCTACTAGGCAGAAATTTCTGGTGGCACGTGATTTATCTGGAATGCTTTCTTTCTTTTAGTGTGTATCTACCTTCCAGCTCTGGGAGGGTAACTACCTACAGTAAAATTTAAGTAAAACACTGGAATTCATAGTTGTGCATTAAGAAAGACATCGTTCCTCATTTTTTTTTCTTTTTTTGGTATTTTATGTCAAATATTAGACTGTTAGGGTGTTGGCCTATTAGAGTGTTAAAGTGGGACTTTCAAAAGAGTAAAACCATGACTCTCACAAAACTATAAAATGACTACTATCAAAGATTATATTTAACTTATTAATTGCCAAGAGAACCCATAAGATGTTAAAACTAGTTCAAATGAAAATTTGACTTGCAGAGATTTAGATTATCTATGTGGCAAAATTCATTTGTATTGTCATTTGCAGGAATGATTTGTATTTCTGTGATCAACACCTTACATTGTTATCAGTTTCTACAATTTAACTTCTATCTCTACCAAGTTGTACGCCAATCAAAAGTGCACCCCTCCACAAAATCCTATAATGCTGTGATTCTAGTTAACATTGCCAGAACTTCATACCCAGTAATTTTTTATGTCCCTTCCAAATATTCAATTTTTTTTTCCTGACAAGAATTAGAATTCTTTACTTCAAGTTACATATGTAATAAAGTAATTTAGATGTGTGATTATTAAAAAATATTTACATTCAATTTTGAAATATTAAAGAGACTTTAAGCTTCATTCCATTTAAGTTTAATGTATTATAATCATTTAAGTATGCAGATTTAAAAAAAACTGAACTATTTAAACTGAATATTAAATTTATACATGTAATTTAAAACATTGGAAAGTGGTTAAATTTTTAAATGAGACCCAAACATAATCCATTGTTCAAATAAAAATTATCACTAAAATCTGCCAGGTTTATAAAATATAACAATTTTTCATGCTCAACTGAAAAGTATAAAACAGAATCAGATTTTGAACTGTAGCTTTTTTTAAAAATCTGTAAATAAATTTTTAAAATAAATGATAAACCTACCAGAGGTCTTTTCTTCATACAAATTCTGCCCAAAGCTTAATACATATACAAACCAATCATGTTACACTTCCAACACAGGCTTTTCGTTTTGCCAGCACATTTTTTCTATGTTAACTAAAATGCTATACACTGAGGAATCCTAACATCAACAACATACAAATATTTTAACATCTTATACTAAATTATATTCCTGATCATTAGAAGGCTTCTTTTCTCTGGTGGATTAATTTTTCACATTTGTTATATTTCTCTTTTTCTATACATCTCAAATATAGTATAAACATTTTGAAATTCTTTCTATTATATTTCTTATCTCCTTAATTCCTTAACAGATATTATTTAAAACAAATAGAGGATACAATCTTCTGGTTACGTGCACCTGATAAGTTCATGAGGAAATTCTGTCTCAATTTTGAGCAATTCACTAATTCACTAGGCAGGTACATTTAATTTAAAAAGTTCAATAATAATTTATGTATTACTAGATTTGAATTCTGAGTTACTGGAATAATTGATCTTTTCTCTCATTAACTTGACCCTTTTGAGTATTTCTTCAGCATAATTTATTGCCAAAACCATTAACAAGTTCCAGGAAGTTATTTTGTGGATATCAGCAAACTGATTCTAAAGTTTATATGAAGAGGCAAAAAACCTAGATTTGCAATGCAATATTGAAGGAGAAGATCAAAGTTGAAGGACTAACACTATCTGACATAATGGCTTACTCTAAAGCTGCAATTAACCTTAGAATCAATGGAATAGAATAGCACACCTAGAAACAGGTACCCAAAAATACAATCAACTACCTTTTGCAAAATAGCAAAGGCAATACAATAAAGCAAAGATAATCCTTTCAACAAATAGTACTGGAACACCTGGGCATCCTCATACTATATATATATATATATAAAGTTATGTTATACGCTTCATAAAAATTAACTCAAGGGGTGCCTGGTTGGCTCAGGTGGTTGAGCACCTGACTCTTGATTTTGGCTCAGATCATGACCCCAGAGCCATGGAATCAAATCCCACAACAGGCTCTGTGCTGAGCATGGATTTTCTCTCTCTCCCTGCCCCTCTCCCCTGCTCACATACTCTATCTCTAAAAGAAAAAAATTTTAAAAATTAACTCAAAATGGATCATAGACCTAAGTATAAGATACAAAACCATAAAACTCCTAGATGATAACATAGAAAGAAACCTAGATGACCTCGGACATGGTGATGAGTTTTTATATACAATACCAAGGGCGTGACCCATGAAAGAAAAAATTGATAAACTGGACTTCATTAATATTTAAGAACTTCTGTTCTTCAAAAGACAATGTCAAGAGATGAATAGACAAACCATAATCTGCAAGAAAATTGTTGTAAAAGACATCTCATAAAAGGCTGATATCCATGTTATACAAAAATTCCTAAAACTCAATAAGAAAACAAATGACCTGATTAAAAATGGGTCGAAGACCTTAATAGACACCCTACAAAAGAAAACATACAGATGGCAAATAAGAAATTGAAAGATGCCCTGCAAATCATCTGGGAAATGCAAATTAAAACAATGAGATACCACCACATACCTATCACAGTGGCCAAATCTAGAACACAACATCAAAGTATTTGAACTCTCATTCACTAATTGTGGGAATGCAAAACCGGTACAGCTACTTTGGAAGACAGTTTGGCGGTTTCTTACAAAACTAATCACACTCTTACCATATGACCCGGAAATTATACTCCGTGGTGTTCATCCAAAGGAGTAGAAAATGTATGCCCACACCAAACCTACACATGGATGCAAATGGTAGCTTTATTCATAATTGTCAAATCTTGGAGTGAGAAAGATGTCCTTTGGGAGGTAAATGAGTAAGAAAACTATTATACAGCCAGACAATGGAATATCACTCAGTGCTAAAAAGAAATGAGTGATCAAGGCATGAAAATACAGAAGAAATTTATATTAGTAAGTAAAAGAAGTCAATCTGAAAAGGCTAACACAATGTAGGATTCCAACTATATGACATTCTGGAAAAAGTAGAACTATGGAGACAGTAAAACAAACAACAAACAAACAAACAAAAAACAATCATTGCCAGAGGTTGCAGGTAGTGGGAGGGATAAATAGGAAGATCACAGAGAATTTGCAGGACAATAAAAATACTCTGATACTTTAATGATGGATACATTTGTCTAAACTCAAATATACAACATCAAGAGTGAACTCTAATGTAAACTATGGGCTTTGGGTGACTGTGATGTGTCAGTGAAGGTTCATGGAGTATATCAAACGTACCATCTGGTGGTACATATTGATAATGAGAGAGTCTATGCATGGGGTGGGGGGGCACAGGGGACATAAAGATTTCTGTATCTTCCTTTCAGTTTTACTATAAACCTAAAACTGCTGGAAAAAAAACACCACTAAAACCAATTCAAAGATTCACTTTTGGTAGAGGTATTTTGAGGAAAATTACTTAATATTCAGTAATTCAGTAATTACTCAAATTACAGAATAATTGTTAAACTTCATACAAAAAAATGAATGCATTTTTAAAGATATTTAATGTTTCATAGTCAACTGAGAATGAATTACGTGAGTTTTCTAAAAAAGTTTTATTACCATTAAAATTCATCATATATTTGCTTAAGCTATTCACCAGGAGAGTTAATTTCTTCCCAGAAGATCATGAACTCCATCATGCAAAAAGGCTTTGTCCTATGCAAGGTTTATAAAATCATCTTTTTTTTTCCCCATTGGGTTGTGAAAAGTCATTCTTACTTTTCATGACATGGATGTGTGTTACTGGAACTCAAATCTCCAGCATATCTTTTCACTATATTCATGCAAAATTCATCAGAAAAATTATTTTGTATGTTCTTCAAGGAGTATTACTATTCCCGCAAATGACAATAATTATTTTTTATTTTTGAACAAAATCTAGAAATCTATGAAAAATAACCAAAAGAATGTATTTTGTCCTAACAATTAAAAACTGGTTAAATGTGAGTTGGACTGCTTGTTTAAATATTTAAACTGGTTGCTGTTATGCCTTTCTGTGACTCTTCCCATACTCAAGTGTAAGTGTGGGGGCACCTGGGTGGCTCAGTCAGTTGAGCATCTGACTTCAATTCAGGTTGTGATCTCATGGTTTGTGGGTCTGAGCCCTGCATTGGGCTCATTGCTGTTAGTGCAAAGCCCACTTTAGATCCTCTGTCCCCCTCTTTCTGCCCCTCCCCTGCTCATGCTCTCTCAAAAATAAAAATAAGCTTAAAAAATAAAATAATAAAATAAAATGTAAGTGTACATATGAGAAACTTTATCCAGCAACAAGAGGAGGCCCTGTGGTACACATTATCAAACATGAGAAGTAAGTCTCAGAATTTTTCTTTTCCATGAAAAAAAAATACTCCATTATTGATGGTATTTTCCATTATGATATCTCATCTGGATTTCAGAGCGAAAAAGTTGCTTTGATGAAATAATAATGCAGAGAAAGCAAAGAAGAGTAGATTAAAATATTTATTTTTGTTTTAAAGTTCAGCATGTTACTTCAGTAAAAATACACTCAAAATGGAATGTGACTGTGACTGTGACTATGTAATGTGTGTTTCTAACCACTACAAGAAGAGACAAAAAGTGTTGGAAATTACATCCATGTCGAATACTGTATCATTTAAAAAAATTTTTAATGGACCAGTTTACAATGAAAAGACATTCTACATATTAAATATTTAAAGAGAAATTGTTTTTTTGTGTGTTCTGCAAAATTTTATATGAATATATATGTAAAATATTTTTAATATAGGACACACATGTAAGTTCACTTTAAATTGTTTTTAATGTTTATTTATTTTTGAGAGAGAAAGAGAGTGAGAGAGAGAGCACAAGTAGGGAGGGAGATGGGCAGAGGAGGGAGACAGAATCCCAAGCAGGCTCAGGGCTCTGAGCTGTCAGCACAGAGCCTGACCTGGGGCTCAAACTCATCGACTGCGAGATCACGACCTGAGCTGAAGTGGGACGCTTAACCAACTGAGCCACCCAGGCGCCCCATATATATTCACTTTAGATGGTTATTACTAAATGCTTATTTAATTCATGATAGTTTTATCTCATGTTTATTGAACTCTCAGGCAGTAATTATTGATGTCCCACGTATCCTGAACAATAGCAGAGAAATTCACTATAATTCAAGATACACAGTGTAACAAATCAGAAGCCATTGGTTTGGGGTAATAAGAAATTAACCATTAAGATGATCAATAGTGAATCACAGTGACTATTCTGATAACAGAAGAATACTTGTTTATCACCACGTTTTAATAATTTTAAATAGCTAAATAATAATGTTTGTAGTTAAAATATTGCAATTTGATCATTTTGTTGTTTGTCCAAGTACAAAAATAGGACACATTATGTTTATCAGTCTTAAGTATAATGAAAAAATCATCAGAACAATTTCTTCAGCCTCAAATAACAAATCTAATATAAAGAGATCACCAACTGTATTGTGGGCAATATTATATTGTTGCCAATATAATTAAAAATGGATAATTTTGAAGTTTCATTCCTAAGATATAAATGGCACTCAAGATGCTCCTAACACATAAGAGAATCTTGTGCAAACTGAAAATAGGTACAAATGCAAAAAGGATCCCCTCCTCAAGGTTGACTTAGTCCATGGTCATGGCACATATCCTGGCAAGTTAGACTGAAGTTAATTTACCTCTTCACAAGTCCTTTCCTTGTTGAACATTTCTGTGAAAAATCTGTGCCAAGTATTGTTGCACGATGGCACTATCTTGTATGTAAGGTAAACATATAATACTGTCTTTCTCTCTGAAGAAAGTATAAGCTCTGTAAAGTCAAGGACAATAAAGAGTAGAAACTAATTAATTGTTAAATGATAAATATACTGTACCATTTTCAACTGAGCATCCTTTTTAAACTTAAAAATGTAATCGCTTCTATTTGTAGCTTTTCACACTTCATTTGAGATTTTATATTCATTATTGTGTATAATCCTACAATAAGTGTATGATGTAGGTAACTTGGGTGTGCTTATTACACTTTTAAAAGGTTACACAGCTGGTAAGCACAAGAACCAAGGTTATACTAAGAATTTTGAATCTCAGTCTGCTGTACTTCCCTTTAGAGAAACTTGCCATGGAAGAGCTGCTACCATGAAAACAATGTGACATGTTAAAAGATATTATTAAATAGTGCTTTGCATAAAGAATTTATTGAGAGTAAATTCAGAGGAAGCTCTAAGTTCAAGAGACAAGGTGCTCCTAGATTCAGTCCATATTAATAGTTAAGATTATTTTCCCCTTCCTGAAGAATCATGAAAGCAGTTATAAGATATGTCTAATCATTCTGATAAAAAGTAATTGACCTCTCAGTTTTTAATTGAGAAATATTAATCTTTGAGAGGCATATTCCTGAGGCAATATTTTTGCAGTTGCGTTGCCTGAGAATTTCCCACAATTTAATGGGGAAGAAAATGTTGACTTAAAACACAGAGGGTGAATTCCCATTCATAGTTTAGCACGAAACCTATTGTGTCCCCCAGAATGGAACGAACAAACAAACAAAAATGTCTTTTTCTCTAGAATGCAAGCCTCTTGAAGCCTGGGATCTCCTCCTATTTATCATTCATTGCTCTTCTTTTACTAAGACACTGACAACCATATGGGAAGACACTCAATAAAATTGTGCTTAATTCAATTAAGTCTTAAAGCACAAACGTTTATTTTTAGCCAGTTTCAACCAAATTATAAGATTTAACTCTAAATCACTGACTAAAATGGCCTTAAGGCTTATCACGTTTTTGAAACTGAAAAGCATAAATAGAATAATAACTAAGAGATAGAAAAAATAAAAACACCTCTTCAAATAAAAAGGGGGCAGTTTGGACCTTAAATTTCTGTTGTTTGTACTCAACCTGATATACTTAAATTTACATTTGATTTAATATTTATTTAACATCACTGAGATATTCTTGATCTGGCCATGGGCTGGAGGTTCAGAGTTCGCTGACTCAGAGTATGTCTTAAGTACCTGTACCTGCCTCTTGTCATTGCCATCAGTTAAAGCAAGAACACTGGCAGCAGCTGTGAATTTATGAAATTAAAGAGTTCAAATGGTTGGGTCCAATTTTAAGTAAGAAAGCGTTTAAAAATAAACACGTGTATGTGTCATTTACATGCATGCTTATTTAAGAATCTATTGATATTTATGTAAACATATATAAACTATAATCCATACTATTACCAGACTTTTGAAAAATTTGGGTATTCTATGTAAATAATATATATGTAAGAAAATTCTTATGTATATAAGAAAATTCTAGTGAAATTTAAAAGAATGAAAACTTATTTCATTCTGGAAAAATGGCACTGCCCCACATAACCCCATTCATTCCTCAATCCATTGGTGTTGGCAATGTTACTTACATGAAGGCAACTCTCTTTCTCATTCCTACTTATTCAAAGTCTACTCTTTCATCAAGTTCCAACAGGTAGGTCTTCTCTTCCATGGGATCTTTTGGGAAAACTAGAGCCCACATTCAACCATTATTTCACGTACAGGTATTACCCTGATTAATGTTTAACTTTCAAAATTTTATACAAATTTTAGCTTTTATCTGATTCATCAACTCCAGGTTTTGATTGCCAGCAACTCTAGATAACGTCAGCAGAAATAGAATTTACAGAATCAATAAAGCCTGTAGAACCAAGCTTGGGCTACAGGCAGGATTCAAGGATGCTAGGAAACAGGAAAACAGTTCAGGTTGGTTCTGGAAACAGTCTGAATAAGATATACTCTTTACCTTTACTGCTTCAATCTCTCAACCTCAATGCCAAAATAATGTCTTAACCTCCCTATGTTTCTGCGTTAAATTCTTAGATTCAAAGTCTCAGCAGATTATGTCTTCTTCTCTCCCCAGCAATTAAAAGAAGGAAGATCCAGCTTACTCATCCCTAGTATGGTGGCAGGAGAGCACTGACTCCTAATACAACTCACTCTAGGAAGGCTCCTCCTAATGCAGAAAACATTTACATTTGAGTAAGCTAAAATGTGTAGAGGTGTCTACCATGTGTTGTTAATTTATAACGTAAGCTTATTGAAGTTATAGATTTACTTGTATCTCATTTTTCCATTCCTCCCTCTGCTTAAAACAATGTTGGTTATATTATATACATTCTAACATCTGCCAACAGGCTAGTGAGTAAGGGTAAGATAGTCTCTTTCAAAGCCAAAATTCCATGTTTTCTAAAGCTTGATTCAATTAACTAGCTTTATGTACCTAGAAATTCCATAATCAGAGAATTCAGCATATGCTACAGAGTATCTTTAGTCACTGAACTCTATCAACAAATATTTGTAGGGTGTGCATAGCTTTGTAATATGCGCTTTAGGGAATCCTAAAGAAGTACTGAAGACAGTCTGTGAACCAGACACCCATGATCCTGATACAGAGATGCATGGCAAACTACTTGAAAAAGAGTCTAAGGTAGAAATAAGCAAGCACATTTGATGTATAAAGTCTCTTGCACAGGCATTAAGAAAATATCAAGTAACCAAAAGATTAATGTGGACTGTGTTTACTTCAAGATCATGAGTATAAAATGATTTATAAATCCTGAATTCAAGGATGGATAACATTCTCAACATAAAAATATGATGAATAAAAATATTGTGAAGCAGTCTGACTTATACAACACTAGTAAAAAGTCCCCGCAATGCATTGTTAAAAAAGGTTTATAGTATCAATTGTGTTTCAACTGAATGTATCGTCTTTTAAAAATTTTTCAGGGAGTAGTCTTTATTTCATTTTCTTGAAAAATCCAATGAGTTTAGCATTTTGAAAGTGACAGATTTAGTTCATTAATTTAGATGTCTGTGAGCATTTCCCAGTGAATGATTTTACTTCATAATGCATGATAGTTGCATTCTTTCTGATAAATACACTTGCAGGAAAGAGACAGGAAGAAAAAAAAAAAACTTTAACACATGAGAAATTCTTTTGTTGTTTCATCATTTCATTTTGAAAAAGAAAAAAAAGCTTTGTAGTGATTCAAATAAAGATTTAATGGTATTTTAATGATTTTCCTAAAGGTTCTCAAAATTATCACATCATGTTACTCTTTCCTGAGAAAGGTGATGTTTTGATTCTGTAGCACACAGCATAAAAATAAGAAAGGTCTTTTCTTGCAGGGTCGCAATAGAAAACAGAATGAATATTCAAATTATGATTCTTCTAGAAAGATTTAACCAAGAGTATTAATAAACAAGTGTACAGGGTACATGGAAAGAACCTAGTGGTGTCAGATCACAGGGCTGTTTCTAGATCCTCCAAGGCCCGGCCTCAGAAACAAAGGATGCTATTAGTTACAGGGCAAAGCTGCCCTGAGAGGACCTGCTACTTCTCTCCCACTCCCCACTCCTTCCAATCTGGCGCCTAGGTTCTTCTATTGGAAACCAGTTATGTCCCCCCACTTCAGCCTTTTGGGAATAGAATGGAGAAGAGTGGAGAGCTGACCTGAGGGGCAAATAAGATGAAGCCAGCATCTAAAGTCTCAGATTAAGTCCCAGATTCTTAGCCTGTTATCCAAAAAAAAAAAAAAAAAAAAAAAAAAATTGCTGCTGCCTTTTTGCTAAGCTAAAAACCCACATTACTAAGATCCATGGCATGGCAGGGTGCCTGGGTGGCTCAGTTTCTTGATTTCGGCTTAAGTCATGATTGAGACTGAGCCCTGAGCTGGGCTCTGCACTGTTAGTGCAGGCTCTACACAGTGCAGAGCCTGCTTAGGATTCTCTCTCTCTGCCCCTACCCCACTCTCATGTGCTGTCTCTTTCAAAGTAAACATTAAAAACGAACAAACAAAGATCCATGGCAATTTCTGATAGCAGATATTACTGACTGGTAAGAAAATAGCAAGTAAGATTAGTAGGCATTAAGAGGTTAATGATAAATGAAAGCATGACTTTTAATGTACTAACAAGTCTCCTGTTGTTTAATCAATGTATAAAAAGTAGAGTTTATTCACCTGTGCATTCCTGGGAGTCTCACAAAGTTTTAAAGAAATCTAAAATTAAAATAGACAAAAGTTTCAAATGCAAGTCAACCATGTTCCCTTATTTTTAATTAATAACACTATATATCCATTATTTATAATTCAAGAAACATTTAATAGAAGTCTGCTATGTATACAGTATCGAGAGTCCTTGGCCTTTAGGTTCAGTACAGTCAAGATTCTAATAGAAGGCAAATTTCTATGAGCAGATTAGTCATTTAAAAAATACTGATTTGATGAAACTTTCAAAGTATAAGTTCTCTCAAGTCATTTACCCTTCATAGGAAAATATTCCATTTCCTCTTCCTCTGTTTATTGCTGTTTTGATATGTGCTGAAAAATCAGCACTTCAAGGATCAGCTGTGTTTGGCTTTACTTTTTAAAAAACATATTGAGTTATTTGGTCTGCATAACATCAAAAGGTCGGAATATCCATCAAATTGCAAATTTCCTAAGGTCAGAAATCATGTTCTCTATTCCGTTGGCAATTTTACGCTTCCTTATTAGGGGCTACACACAGAGCATACAGTTGCAGATCTCAAGTTTAAGTTCAGTACTTAGTGTATCTCTGTGCCCGACTGATTGAATTGAGTTATGCCTTATTTTTATGCATATATTAAATGTCAAGCACACAACTGCCAAATATTTTATCATGATTATATCTACCTTCTTGAAATGGTATTCAATTTTGCCACAACATGCAATGTTCTATTAGAGAAGCGTTACTGTTAAATTCGTTGAACTCACGTTTTTTTATACATTTTAATGACAAGAAATGTTTCCGATTCGATGCCTTTAAGACAATATGACTAAACCATCTGCAACCCTCACAGTTCATATAATATCACATTTGAAA
The DNA here is from genome assembly GCF_027475565.1 of Acinonyx jubatus. Classification (NCBI taxonomy): domain Eukaryota; kingdom Metazoa; phylum Chordata; class Mammalia; order Carnivora; family Felidae; genus Acinonyx; species Acinonyx jubatus. The sequence continues at coordinate 85,948,069 of NC_069382.1, read as the reverse complement.
CCAAGCTCACCCTGAGTATTCTACTCCCACAACTGAGGTCTGAAAGGGAAGGCTGCAGTGAAATTCTTGGAATTCATCTCAAAACAAGTGAACCAGACCAAAACCATAAAATTTCTCAGCTTACTATATTTTAAATGCTACAGAAAATGTGAAACTTTAAGAACAAGCCTCAAAGACAAGTTAACAGAAATGTGGAATATTTACTTGTCCATAGAAAAAATAGCACTGATTTTAGGAACTACTAGCTGTGTTTCAGTAATATACGGGTTGAATCTCACGACACAGACTCACAAAGTGGCAAGTTACCTACTGCCTTAAGTCTAAAATTGGTATCAGTCAGAGAAAAATAGGCGGTTGTCTTAATTACTTTTGAGGCAGAGAGTTCTTCTTTCTCCAACCCCTTTTGGCTTTGCACATCAATTCTGAAACAGCTGAAGTCAACAGACCTGGAATAAACCAGGTGGGGAGAGGGGAGTGTAAAGAAAGGGTGAAGGGGATGGGAGGAGGTTGCCAGCATTACCCTACTTCCTGGGATAAATGATTCCAGAAGGTAAAGTATGATATGGCCAAGAAAATACAACCCTAATGACACTGAGTGTAGAGAATAGAAGGTTTTGTTTGTTTTTAGTGTCTTCTTTAGATTCATAGAAGTAGGACATTTTTGGAAGAGAATATTTTCCGGAAATCAAGTATTAGACCAACGGCTGAACAAGTCAACCTAAACTCCAGCTGTGGGTCCGAAGGGATCCGGGACCATCACCAACTCAACAAAGATCTGAGGCAAGTACATTCCAACCACTTATCTCTTAACCAAAACCAAGTCTTGTGGGAGCTCATCTCATTTTAAGAATGAGCAAAGCATGGAAAAAACGCTCATGGTTGCTGAACAACAAAAAATAAGGGAGCGGGGGAGAGGACCTTGAAATCATCCTGAAGATTTATGGAAAGTAAACACTTCGGAAAATATTCTCCTGCTGTATCCAGAAAAAATGACAGGAAAACATTCGCCATTCTATAAGATATGGCATGTATGAAATTAGAATGAAAACCCATGAGACAATATTAAGCTGAAATGAGAATAAAAGTTAATATAGAAGGAACTGCAAAGAATCTAAAAATTCTAAATTTCCGCGAAGATTCTCGGAATTATGGGGAACATACCCTGGATATACATGGCTCCGTAGGCAGAGATGACACAAAGAAAAGCTATCCACGGGAAGATTATAATGAAAGGCAATTTTAATTGTGTACAACAGGTTTGTATACAAAATATTGTGTCCATTTCAGATTACTTTCTTTGGAAATGTCCCGTGTCACAAATTCCCTGAGCTTACCACTGTATCATCCTCTATTTTCCTCCATGTGGGTCATGTAAGGACTTCAGCTTTTACTGAGGAAAACAGGAAGTCACTGAAGGGGTGAAATGCAGTGAGGCAAGGAAAGAGTAATTGGAGGAACACAAGAAGTTAAACAGGACTTACTCGTGACAGGGTAGGGGTGTTAAGAATGAAAAAGGAAGTAAATATAGCTCCCAGCTTTCACACCTGGGCGACAAGCAGCAGTGAGTCTGAAAAAAACTCAGATATAGAGATACGAGAAAGTTTCAGGTGAAGTGATTAGATATGAAGATACATGTAACACAGATTAATATAGATAGATGAGTAAGGCATCTATTCCCTGATGAGGCTAAGATTTAAAGAGCCAAGGTACAAATTCCAATGAAATATAGAACATCAATGTCTGAAATCTTATTCAGATTCCATTTTCCCAGTACCATCCGCACTCTGTTCTTAGCATGAAATGGAAGTGTTGCAGAATAGCGAGTTCATCAGCACCAAAGTGCTGCTTATTTGAATTCAGATTTGCTAGGCTGGTTGTGGGAAAATCAATGAGGAACAGAGCCGTGCCACCCAACGAACTGATGGAAGCAAGCACGTTTAAAGATATGTCAGTGACTTACTGGGGCATGACCTAGAGCAATGCCTTGTGCTTTGCAAAAGACAGTAGCTGCAGTTGAGAGAATACAGTTGGGAGGCAATCAACCACAGAGTTAATTCATTTTAGCAAAATCTTTGTGTTTTGCTAAGAGACAAAAAAGAAAATGACTTTATGCTCAAAAATAGGCCATGCAACTGAAAGCCCAAGACTATAATCACAGAAAATAATCTCTCAGTATAGCATTTTGGAAATGACTCTGGGTTAATGACAGTCGCAGCACCATTAGCCCATCTGCATGCAGAAGCAGAAGTGTTTCACAGAGTAAATTTAAACGATGAAAGACCTTAAATTCTGATGTTATACCCTCCTCGCTAGTTTCCCATACTGCTAACAAATACGTCATTCCAAGAGGCAAATAAGTAGCATTTTCAATGTGAAGAACTTTAAGTTGAATAAATAAAAAGACATGGATACAGTTTTTCCTGCTTCCAGTAAAATTTAAACTGAGGTGGTTTTCCATGTGAAGTGTAATCGGTATGATTTTAACCACTTTGGCACTTGACATTTATGACGCTCACGTTTTCTATTGGTATATCTTGAATGACACTAAGCTATCACACTTGCCTCAGTGAAAAAGTTTTCTCTTGTGTGAGAAGTCTCAAAATCAATGTAATTTTTAAAAATCTGGCCAAGGATATTATTCTTTGGATACTATGTATGTCATAAATGCATTTAAAATATTTTCCAGCAATGCAGGAAGAAGGAAGTTCAGAAATTATATAAGAAGAAGGGTTTACAGATTGGTTTATTAATCTGTGTACAAACGAAACTGCCGTATATAAACAATAGTTCCACAAAACGTTCAGGGTGGCTTTAATAATTCAAAGCCTGCATAACTGCAAAAATGAAACTATAAATTTGTATCATGACCACAACTTTAAAAAAAAAAACCCTGAAACTGGAAGTTTATACTTTACCAAAGAGTATCAACAGAATTTATTATGTGTACAACATGTTTGTACTTGACCAATATTGAATTGAAAAGGAATTCTCTCTCCTGGACAATTTTTAACTTGTGTGAAGTCTGAAAATAAGAACAGCATATAAAAGCATCATATCTAACAGATGACATGTGGATCACTTTTATTTCATAGCAGTGGAAACTAATCAGAACATTGACACTGGTGAGACAGACTAAAATAAAAAAGCAAAGAAAAGCTAAGCCAAGATCTAGCAAAACTGAAGGTTTAGGGAAATATTTCTAGTCATTTTCAGACAAGTTATTTGGTTTTTAAATGAAAGAGCTATTTGATTGGTGGGTAGCATTTAAGGCAAACTTTTCTAATACACCCTTCATCATGTCAAAAAGTACAGAAGTTATTTTCTCTCAAATTGTTCATTTCAGAAAGTTTAAAAATATGTATTTATGTATTTTTAGAATCTAATATTCATAGCCTCCTAAAATGCTTCTTCTTGAGGAATACAAGTGTGATAGTTCAGTTTTCATTCTCAGGAAGCACATATGAGCACAACTGTTAGGCTGAGAAAGAATCTAAAGTGTGGAACACATTGTATGTATGTATGTATGTATGTATGCATGTATGTATGTATGTATGTATGTAAGTATTTATACTTTGAAATTGCTGTGACACAAAAATATGTTATCACTATCTGTAAATGTGTTTTGGAGTTTAAGTTCTGAACAGGATTACTTTCTGAAGGTCCAGCTCTAACCACAGGAAAATATATTTATTCATAATATTTTTGAACAGATACTCAGATTAAGATTGCACCAGAATATAAATCAACTCATTGCTCTCTTCACTGACAAAGCCTGATGAATATTACCTATACTAGACAGTGTGAGAGAAAGTTTCTGTGTTAATGTTTGAATTGTGGAACAAACTCTTAGCATGTCTGAAAATAAGTTTCAGTTTTGTCTAAAGTGTTAAAGATAAATTGTTCCACTACACTTGATTATTCACCTATATCTTAAGTGTTTTAAAAATTATTTTAACACATCCAAGCAATGAATAAATTCATCACATTTTTTTTAAATAATAAGATTTAAGGACTACAACAAAAGTTGGATTTGTAGAAGAACAGATAGTCCCCATAGTTTTCAATGAAATAGATGATGGACATAGAGTAGATAATATTGCAGCTCATGAATTAGAAAATTTTAGTTTTTGTTAAAAGATGGTGGAGTAGGAGGAGCCTAGGTTCACCTTGTTCCATAGGTACACCTAGGTAACACCCCATCAGTATATATAACCCAGAAAAATGACCTGAAGACTGGCAAGACTGCAGAAAAACATAAAGAGGGGCACCTGGGTGGCTCAGTCAGTTAAGCGTCCAACTTCGGCTCAGGTCATGATCTTGTGGTTTGTGAGTTTTAGCCCCTTGTCGGGCTCTGTGTTGACAGCTAGGAGTCTGTAGCCTGCTTCGGATTCTGTGTCTCCTTCTATCTCTGACCCTTCCCCACTTGTGCTCGGTCTCTATCAAAAAATAAATAAATGTAAATAAAAAAATTTTTAGAAAGAAAAACATAAAGAAAAGATTATATCACAGAGGAGAAGAAGAACAGAGATGTGGTCTGGACCCGAACTGACCTACAGGACTATCTGTGGGAGGGAAGGATGCCACAGGCACAGAGAGGGGAGAAAAACAGACCCCGCACATCAGGCGTGGGGACCTGCACTGGGAATACAAATCCCCATAACATTTGGATTTGAAAACCAGAGGGGTTTAACTTTGTAAATTCTTATAGCCAGTGAGGCTTAACACCTCAGCTGACTTGGCCCCGGAGAGCCCAGGATCAAAGGAAACTGAGTCCCCACCCTGAAAAAGACAGCATAACAAACAACCCCACCAAGATACAATATAGAAGTAGCAGTTTAAAAATGCCTAAGGTATACCAGAGAGAGATTTGTTTACTAATCTTAGAGCATGTCCTGGAACAAAAGAACAGATTAATGCCATTTCCCACCCCTTCTCTACCAACCTAGATTACAGGGACAACTAAGGGAAACAGAAGAGCACTAACACTCTCCATCTGCCTTGCTAACAGCACACCCTATCCCCGAGCTCTTCTGTGAACCTACCCCCTGCAACCCAGCCTCATCATGAGTCTATCCAAAGTGGCACAAGAATGACGGTGTGCAAGTAGCCCCAATGGGGCTGAGTAGTACCCCAAAATAACTCCTGCTCCAGGTAAAGAGGAAGAAAACCACACACATGAGTTTGACTATGGCCCCAGCACTGAGCTGGAGGCAAGCTTCCAGTCTGATAGCAGGTCCCACCCACCAATGAAGCTGCTCAGGGAACAACACAGAGCACCCTGCAGTTTGGTGTACTCATAGCTCTGGCAAATGCCTGGTGTGAACCAACACAAGACCAAGGCAGCCCCAGACTGGCACGCTATCAACAAAAGAACCAAACCCTGTCCACAAATGGCAAAGACATCCTTGCAGATGACTGAATTGAAGGAAAACATGATTCAGCCACAATCATGTGATTCTGCACATTAGGGTGCAGGCAAGACACATAGGAGACACCCCTGAAGTACAGGTTCTGGTGAACAAGGGACATTGGCTTACAGAGCACTAGAGGACATCCTCTTCATAAGGCCACTACTTTCAAGGGTAAAAATGTAGCTGACTTTTCTAATGCATAGAAACAGACATGGAGAACCAGACAAAATGAGAATACAGAGGAACGTGTCCCAAATGAAAGCATAGGACAACATCACAGCAAGAGATCTAAATGAAACCGAGATGTCTGACAGAGAATTGAAAGTAATGGCCATAAAGATGCTCACTGCACCTGATAAAAAAAAGTGGATGACCTCAGTGAGACCCTTAACAAAGAGATAGAAAACAAAAAGAACCAAACAGAGATGAAGAACTCAATAACTGAAATTTAAAATACACAAGATGGAATAAACAGTACATTAAAAGAAGGAGAAGAATGGATCAGTGACCTGGAAGACAGGGTAATGGAAAGTAACCAGGCTGAACAGGAGAGAGAAAAAAAAAGAAAATAGATTTAGGGAGTTCAGTGACACCATCAAGTATAAAAACATTCATATTATAGGGATCCCAGAAGGAAGAGAGAGAAAAGAGGGAAGAAAATGTATTTGAAGAAATAATATCTGAAAACTTCCCGAATCTGGGGAAGGAAACAGAAATCCAGATCCAGAAGGCACAGAGAGCCCTCAACAAAATCAACCTAAGGCAGTTCGCACCAAGACATATGGCATTTAACATAAAATGTCAAAAAATACTGATAAAGAGAGAATTTCTAAAGCAGCAATAGAAAATAGTTACATACAAGAGAAACACCATAAGGCTACCTGCTGATTTTACAGCAGAAACTTTGCAGGTCAGATGGGAATGACAGGATATACTCAAAGTGCTGAAGGGAAAACACCTGCAGCCAAGAGTACCCTATCTAGCAAAACTATCATTCAGAATAGAAAGAGGGATAAAGTGTTTCCTAAACAAAGTTTAAAGGACATCATCGCCACTAAACCAGCCTTACAAGAAATGGTAAAGGGGACTCTTTGAATGGAAAGGGAAGACCATGATAGGAGTAAAAAAAGTAAGAAACACAAAAGCAGTAAAACTAGGTATATCTACAAAAAATCAGTCAAGGAATTCACAAAATAAAAGGATATAAAGTATGACAACTATGCCTAAAATTTAGATAAAAGTAAAAATTTAGTGCTTGTAGAGTGGGTTCAAATTTAAGAAACCATCAATTTAGACCATTATATACATAAGATGTTATATATAAACCTAATGGTATCTCCAAATCAAAACCAGCAATAGATATGCAAAAAATAAGGAGCAAGGAATCCAAGTGTATCACTAAGGAAAGCCAGCAAACCTATGAGAGGAGAGTAACAGAAGAAAGGAACAGAAAAGAACTACAACCATAAAACAAATAACAAAATGGCAACAAGTACATACTTATCAATAATCAATTTGAATGTAAGTGGACTGAATGCTCCAATCAAAAAAACATAGGGTGATAGAATGGATAAGAAAGCAAGACCCATCCACATGCTGCCTACAAGAGATTCATTTCACAATGCAGGACACATACAGATTGGAAGTGAAGGGATGGAAAAGCATTTATCATGCAACTAGAAGTGAAAATAAAGCCAGGGTAGACATACTCATATTGGACAAAATAGACCTTAAACCAAAGACTGTAACGAGAAACAAAGGACAATACATACAATAAAGGGAACAATCCAACAACGAGATACAATAATTGTAAATTTTGTGTAAAAATTGAATTATGTGTAAAAATTTAGAAAGAACACAAATACATGGTTAGATAACATGCTAATAAACAATAAATGGTCAACCAAGAAATCAAAGAGGAAATCAAGAGATACATGGAAACAAATGAAATTTAAAAAAAAAAACAACGGTACAAAATCTTTGGAATATAGAAAAAACTGTTCTAATAAGGGAGTTTATAGCCATACAGGTCTGTCTCAAGAAGCAAGAAAAATCTCAAATAAACGACCTAACTTTACACCTAAGGCAGCTAGAAAAAAAAACAAACAAAACCCCAAACCGGTGGAAGGTAGTAAGCAATAAAGATTAGAGCAGAAATAAACAAAATAGAAACTTAAAACAGATAAATGAAACCAGGAGGTTGTTCTTTGAAAAGATCAACAAAACTGATAAACCTTTAGACAGACCATCAAAAAAAGAAAAAGAAAAAAAAAAGGAGAGAAAGAAGACTTAAAATAAAAAAGGAAAAAGGAAAACTCACAACCAACACTACAGAAATACAATGGATTATAAGGGATTATAAGAGAATCTTATGAAAAATTGTATGCCAACAAATTGGATAGTCTAGAAGAAATGGATAAATTCCTAGAAAATATAACCTCCCAAAAGTGAATCAGGAAAAAATAGAAAATTTGAACAGATTACCAGCAGTGAAATTGAATCAGTAATCAAAAATCTCCCCAAAAAAAGCAAAAGTCCTGGACAAGACAGCTTCACAGATGATTTCCACCAAACATTTTTTTGTTTATTTATTTTTAATTTTTTTTTTAATTTCTTAGCATTCATTTATTTTTTTAAAGACAGAGAGAGACAGAGCACTAGTGGGGGAGGGGCAGAAAGAGAGAGGGGGAAAACACAAAATTGGAAGCAGGCTCCTAGGCTCTGAGTTGTCAGCACAAGAGCCCAATGCAGGGCTCTAACCCACCAACTTTAAGATCATGACCTGAGCCAAAGTCGGATGCTTAACGGACTGAGCCACCCAGATGCCCTTGTTTTTTTAATTTTTTTAATGTTTATTTATTTTTGAGAGAGACAGAGCTAAGCGGGGGAGGGGCAGAGAGAAAAGCAGGCTCCGGGCTCTGGGCTATCAACACAGAGCCCAATGCGTGGCTCAAACTCAATGCGTGGCTCAAACTCACAAGAGTGAGATCATGACCTGAGCCAAAGTAGGACACTTAACCCAGTGAGCCATCCAGGCACCCCTACCAAACATTTAAAGAAGTGCTAATACCTCTTTTTCTCAAACTATTCCAAAAATTGGAGAAGAAGGAAAGCTTCCAAATTCATTCTATGATGCCCACGTTGTGGAGACACCAAAACCTGATAAAGACACTATAAAAAAAGAGAACTACACGCCAATATCTCTGATGAACATAGACACAAAAATCTTCAAAAAAATACTTAGCAATCCGAATCCAATAATACATTTTAAAGGTTATTCACCATGATCAAGTAGGATTTATTTCTTGGATGCAAAGGTGATTAAATACTTGTAAATTAATCCATGTGATACAACACATCAACAAAAGAAAGAATAAAAAACATAAAGTCATTTCAATAGATACAGAAAAGCATTTGACAAAGTAAACCATCCATTCGTGGAAAAAAAAAAAAAAACCCTCAACAAAGGATGTTTAGAAGGAGCATACGTCAACATAATAAGGGCCATGTATGAAAAGACCACAGCTAACATTACACTCCATGGTGAGAAAGTGAGAGCTTTTCCCCTAAGATCAGGAATAAGACAAGGACGTCTACTCTCACCACTTTTATTCATCATAGAACTGGAAGCCCTAACCACAGCAATCAGACAACAAAAAGAAATAAAAGGCATCTAAATCAGCAAGAAAGAAGTAAAACTTTTACTATTTGAAGACAACGTGATACTGTATATAGAAAACTCTTAAGAGTCTGCCAAAATCTACCAAACAAATGAATTCAGTAAGGTAGCAGGAAACAAAATCAATGTACAGAAATCCACTGCGTTTGTATCCACTAATAATGCAGTAGCATAAAGAGAAATTAAGAAAACAATCCCATTTATTACAATTGTACCAAAAATAATAAAATACCTAGGAATAAACTTAGTGAAGTAAAAGACCTGTATTCTGAAAACCATGAAACACTGATGAAATTGAAGGCCACAAGAACAAGTGAAATGATATTCCATGCTCATGGGTTGGAAGAAAAAAATACTGTTAAAACGTCCATACTCCCCAAAGCAGTCTGCAGATATAATGCAATCCCTCTCAAAATACCAACATAATTTTTCCCAGAACTAAAACAAATAATCTTAAAATTTGTGTGGAACCACCAAAGACCCTGAATAGCCAAAGCAATTTTGAGAAAAAAAAATTGAAATATCACAATCCCAGATTTCAAGATGTACCCCAAAACTACTAGTAATGAAAACATTATGGTACCAGCACAAAAAAAGACACAGAGATCAATGAAGCAGAATAGGTAGCCCAGAAATAAACCCACAGGTACATGGTCAATTAAAGAAGGCAACAATATGCAATGGGAAAAGACAGTCTCTTCAACAAACGCTGTGGGAAAACTGGACAGCTACATGTAAAAGAATGAAACTGCGCCACTTTCTTACATCATACATACAAATAAACTCAAAATGGATTAAACACCTAAATGTGAGACCTGACCCCATAAAAATCCTAGAAGAGAGAACAAATGGTAATTTCTCTGACATCAGCTGTTGGCAAAATTTCTCTAGATATGTATCCCTAAGGCAAAAGAAACAAAGGAAAAATAAGCTATTGGGACTATATCAAAATAAAAACTTTCTGCACAACAAAAGGAAACAATAAACAGAACATACAGACAACCTACTGAACGGGAGAAGGTATTTGCAAATGACATCTCTGATAAGGGGTAAGTATCCAAAATACATGAAGAACTTATACAACTGAACAACAGCAACATAAAACAAATAATCCAATTAAAAATGGGAAGAAGACATGAACAGACATTTCTCTGAAGACATACAGATGGCCACCAGATACATGAAAAGATGCTCAACTGGTCACCAGGAAAATGCAAATGAGAACCACAATGAAAGATCACCTCACGCCTGTCAGAATGGCTAAAATCAAAAACACAAGAAACAACTGGTGTTGGCAAGGCTGCAGAGAAAAAGGAACCCTTACACACTGTTGATGGGAATCCAAACTGGTATAGCCATTGTGGAAAACAGTATGGATTTTCCTCAAAAAATTAAAAAAACAAATTACCATATAATCCAGTAATGCTATTCCTGGGTATTTGCCCAAAGAAAATTCCACTTTGGGTATTTACCCAAAGAAAATGAAAACATCAATTCAAAAAGATATATGAAGTCTTATGTTTATTGTAGCATTCTTAATAATAGCCAAATTATGGAAGAAGTCTAATGTCCATGGATAGATGAATGGATAAAGAAAGATGTTTATATATATATATACAACAACATGATGGATCTAGAGGAAATAATGCTAAGCAAAATAAGTCTGTCAAAGGACAAATACCATGATTTCACTCATATGTGAAATTTAAGAAACAAAATAAATGAACAGTTAGAAAAAAAGAGATAAACTAGTGGTTACCAGAGAGGAGGTGGTGGGGGAGAGAATGGGTGAGATAGGTGAAAGGGATTAAGAGTATACTTATTATGATGAGCACTGAGTAATGAATGGAATTGTTGAATCACTATATTGTATACCTGAAACTGATATAATATTGTATGTGAATTATACTGCAATTAAAAAAAAGCCACTATGGGGGAAAATATTCAAACATATGAAATTAATAGACCAAAAGTCTATGTCATTCAAATAAAGGTAATTTGAGTATAAACATAGATTTATTTTATTTTTTTAATGTTTATTCATTTTTGAGAGAGAGAGAAAGAGAGAGAGAGAGAGAGAGCGAGTGCTCGAAAGCACAAGTGGGGGAGGGGCAGAAGGAGAGAGAGGGAGGCACAGAACCCGAAACAGGCTCCAGGCTCTGAGCTGTCAGCACGGAGCCTGATGCAGGGTTCAAACTCAGGATGGCGAGATCATGACCTAGGCTTGATTGACTGAGCCACCCAGGTGCCTCAGTTTAAACAGTTTTAAAGGATAAGTTGTTGAAAAAAACCTACTGATCAAGGATTTAAGATAAATTTTGAAAACATATAGTCACTTGCCTCATTTTGGTTAAAAAAAGTGGTAAGTATCCTGAGATTGCTGAAATTGCTTTAAAACTTCTCTTTCATCCTCATTATCATACAATTGTGAGATTGTTTATCTTCTATGAATCCTATCAAAACAGTACATAGAAAGAGTTTGGATCGTATAAATTAACAAGCAGAAAGCAAACATTTGGTCACACTGAAAATTTCCCAGCATGATATATATAACGTTTGTTCCAAGTATTCATATAGGCATTTGATAAGGGGAACTGCTATTCCTTTTCTACATTTTGTTTAGTAATAACTGTGGAACAACAGGATTACAAGTGCAATAATTCTCTACATTAATAATCTCCAAGATTACTTTCAAATAAAAATCTCGGCAGTTTCTGTAAATCTTATCTTTTTCCCTCTGTTTTAGTTGCATCAATTATGTTTATTAAAACAGAATTTTATATGTATTGAACCTAACAGTAATCAAATGGGGGAAGGGAAAGAGCGTGTCATTATAAAAGGACAGCACACACACACCACAAAAGGACAGCAAAGGGATACGGCTTTCCTGTATCTTGATTAGGTTGCTAAATAAATGAACCTATACATGATATAAATTTCCATAGAACTAAATACAAACACACATAAATACATGTAAAACTAGTGAAATGTGAATCAGGTTGCCAGATAACATCAATGTCAATTTCATGACTGTGATATCATACTATATATACCATTGCAAGGTGTTACCATTGGGGAAAGCTGGGTGAAGGGCAATCTAACCATAATTTCTTACTATGGCATGTGAATCTACAATTATCACAAAAAAAATAGTTCCTTTGTAAAGTACTTTAGAAACCAAAGTAATTCAGGAAATTCATATAAGAGAAGTCTGGGAGATGACAGGATCAGTGAAGACAAAAGGTGTTAATTCACAGACAATCACAGATTCTAGTTGTGCTACAGACTTCTAAATAAGATTCCTTGTAATTCACCAGTAGCGTGAGAATGTAGTCCTGGGCTGCTGGAAAACATCCTACCCCTGAAAAAAATCAATCTGATCACCACAAATCAGAACATTAATATTAAAACTGACTTTCCATTTTATTCTTCAGAAGCATCTGTATTGTATTCCAGGTTACAGAACACTTGATTTGCATTGTTACTTGTATGATTTGATGTACCTTATGTTCAAGCACCATCCTTCTGTTTTCTTGATGACAGAAGTGCCCTTGATAAATTTGTTTGTAATATCTGTAATGAGGCCCTTAAAGTTTTATTAATCAATTAAGAATACCTTATTTCTAGTAGGATGAGGATATTTTGTTTAAATGTCATAAAATAAATAAATATTCTTAAATGGAAAAATATTACAAACTGAATCACAATTTCTTTTTTTTTTTTTTCAACGTTTATTTATTTTTGGGACAGAGAGAGACAGAGCATGAACAGGGGAGGGGCACAGAGAGAGGGAGACACAGAATCAGAAACAGGCTCCAGGCTCTGAGCCATCAGCCCAGAGCCTGACGCGGGGCTCGAACTCACGGACCGTGAGATCGTGACCTGGCTGAAGTTGGACGCTTAACCGACTGCGCCACCCAGGCGCCCCCATAATTTCTTATCTTCCATTGTACTTACTACTTGGATTAGAACTATCAATTTGGAGGGCCTGGGTGGCTCGGGTGGTTAAGCATCTGACATTGGCTTAGGTCATGATCTCCCAGTTTGTGTGTTCAAGCCCTGCATTGGGCTCTGTGCTCACAGCTAAGAGCCTGGAGCCTGCTTCAGATTCTGTGTGTGTGTGTGTGTGTGTGTGTGTGTGTGTGTGTCCCTCAATCTCTCTCTGCCCCTCCCCTACTTGTGTTAAAGCTTTCTCTCTCCCTCCCTCTCTCTCTCTCTCTCTCTCTCTCCCTCCCTCCCTGTCTCAAATAAACTCAAAAAAAAAAAAAAAGAACTGTCAATTTATGCTGCACAAAATTATGTAATAAATTTCAATGAATTTAACAGTTCACACATAAAAAATTTTTTAAAACTTGACCTAAATGAAAACGTCCATATAACAAGATGTAATGTTAGGATTAGATAAGTCATAATTTTGAGTCAATTTCATATAAGTGATTTCAGCTTTAACAATAAATACCCATGGAATTTTCTTATGGCAACGATGTCTTTGACACCTCTTTCATCTAGAGTTGAGGTCTATGCTCTTGAATCTGTATGGGTATGTATTTTGATCAATAGCACACAGAAAAAATGAAGTTAAATAATTTTCAAGGCTAGGTCATAAAAGAAATGCAGTTTCCAACCTACTTGTAGGGCTTCTCACAGTGGTGTACTGAGCCACCACATAAGAAATTCAACTACCCTAAGGCCACCATTCTGTGAGTCACCATATGTAAAAACTATACACAGGCTCTCTAGTTGACTGTTCTAGTTGAACAACCAGCCAACATCATCAGCTGCCAATCACATGAGTGATTCATGTTAGATGCTCAGCCCAGTCAAGCCTGAAAATAACTGTAGGCACAACCAACAGCTGGACCCTTTTTAAATTCCTGGCTCACAAAACTGTGAGCAACCACCAAAAGCAACAAACAAAAAGAGTATTATCTGGTTTATAAATCACTAATTTTGATAGTGATCAGGAATTTAGCCCAAGTATGAAATGGCAATTAGTTAGACAAATAAGAAAGTAAAAATATAAAAAGCATGCAGAAGTAAATTACTTTTTTTACTTAAGCAACAAAGAATTTTATTACCAGTAACTACAGTATTAATTTTATTCATTGCAATCTAAGGCAAAGAGATCAGTTGCACTTTGTTGTAGAGTGTGGAATTTTATCTTCCAAATAAGGTTAAAAAGTCAAGAGAGGTTAAAACCAAAATATGATGAAGATGAGCCTTGAAAGTTACCCAGGGAACACTTTATGCATGGTCTTGAAAAATTAAAATATAAATTCAGGCTGAAAAGCATGAGTTTTAAGTGCCCACTTTCCCTTCATTTATTCAATACAGATAGAACTCTATCCCTAAAATAGCCATATTAACCTATAATTCAGGTGGATTTATCAAGTAATCCGGCCCACATTCCATATGCCTGTAAAAAATCTTGTGCCATAATCCCAATCTATAATTGTATTTTGGCACCAAGAAACTTTAGTCAGACTGAGATCTTAATTCCAATACTTTTATCTGTATTATAAATCAGTTTGCAATCCCTGGAAGGTACAGAAATAAATACAAAAATAAGGAAGCAAATAAGAACAACAATATTAATAGTCCAAAACTAAGCGTAGCATTAAGTTTTCTAACCATGGTGATCATTTCTTTGTGCCATTTAAATGTTTGAAATGCTTAAAAGCATATGATCTAATTGAAGAAGTATCATATTAGCTTTTTAATTTCAAAAGTATAAGAAAACTAGCTTAGGTTTTCAAACTATGCTTGGATTGATCTATATAACATGATTTTTATATTTAAAAATTTAGACACTAATTTGTGAGTTTAAGTGCATTAGGTTCTGATAGATTTATAAATCTGTCATTTTTGTAATTAAAGTTGAGAGATTCAGATATATAATCTTTGACTATAGTTTGAAATGTGTTCATAAATATAATCAACTATGTAAGTTAAACTGAGTTAATTTAATAACGATCAAAAATGAATGAAAGGATTTTTTGTTTTTTATAAAAGCTATCAGGTTTATAAATTGAAAGCACAACTTATATGTTAAACTTGATAAAAATAGTTGTTACAATCTATACTTTTAATAACTAAGTTATTGATTTAAACATAGGCAATGCAATATCCATGTTACACACAAAAAAAATCCAATCAGTTACTAATAATATAATTGAAAGAAGTTCCATTGCTTACCTATACCGCAATTAAAAAATACAAGAGTGAATATCATTTTTTATAAATAATTTGAAGCCAAATTATTAAATTTGCTTTGATAATCTTATGAGGCCGAGAGCCTGGTTTATTGATTAAAGACATTAATGAAAATATCCTGATGTTGAAGATATCAAAACTAGAGGTACAGGAAGTTCACCGGCTACATAGCGAATACATTAAATAACAGAGGCCATGTACAACTAAACACTGGACTGAAGGTATTTTGGACCAGAAAGTCCATATGTGCTTGGGCTACAAATTCACTTGAAAGCTGTCCTGTGAATTTTCCATGAAGTTTTTTCATAGTAAATAATTTTCCTCCACTTGGGAAAGAGAGGCCAGGTTCCCTAACTGCCTTTCTCAATAGAGTAGTCCTTTGAATTCATTCTTTCACTGCGGGTGTACTCTTCTGGGCCTTATTGCATACCTCCTACTCAATATCCTATGTTGGGTGGTGCTAGGTTTTGCCTCCTGTAACCCACACCTCATGTGGCTATCAAAACAGAAGTCAAGGTGGCTGGAGATTATAGATTCTTTCATCTCACCTGTTCATCTCCCTAGATCCCTACATTCAACTTATTTTTAACCATAAAGGATTTTCCTTACTATCGTACAAGGTCAGAAATGCAATTAGAATTTAAAAATACTGGTCTACCATACTTCCACTTCATTCTTAAGATAAACAATTTGAAAACAATTTAGTTATTGACGTATTTCAACTACAAAATTGTAATTCAACTAACCCAGAAATTGGAATTAGACAATATCAGCCAGTCAACCAAAGATAAATGAAGTACATTCCCATAAATTTCACCAAAACGTTTTTATAATCAGGAAAAAAGAACTGATGAATTTTTCATAAGTTACTCTACTCTTTGTTCATCTCAGAGACTCTGACTCAGAAACGTTATCAAGGAGACAGCTTTTGCTAATCAAATAAAAGAGGGAAAAAATAAAAGAATTATCAATTACAAAAATGTAATAAGCTTTAAGCATTTTTGCAAATTTCACCAGGAAGAAAAGACATTAAAAAATAACTCTATTGAATTTTTTTCTAAGTAATTAATGAGGAAATAATGGCAGTTGATTTTTATAGCTGATACTTTCATGTATAGGAAATTGTCAGTCAACATCTATGCAGATATTCCTAGCAAAAGTCAGTTTATCTGAATTATTCATCCCAAATTTATGCTTGTAAATCAACTGAGAATACTTCTAACTCAAGCAAAAATTTTATTCTTTTCTGAAATTACAAGGGCAATATATTAAAATGGAAAAATGTTAGCAGGAGGAAGTGGTTGCTATTTCTCATTACTCTTCCAGTTTCTTGGCTATGAGACCTTGGCAAGTCATTCAAACTTTTGGGGACTCAGTCATCCCATTTAACATATGGGATTAATTTATTGCCACCCTGAGGCCAGGAAACAAGATGAAGTACTGATGGAAATCTCTTAAAATTTTTAGGTCAATAATCTGTCATAGTAATTCTTTTTTTTTGTTTCTTTTTTTTTCTGTCCTCCCCCACTTACCACCCACCCCACCATGTATTTTTCCAACTGCATGGTACTGTCTTAATCTGAATCTCTGTTTTATAGGAGACAATTTAGTATAGAAAGGAATAGCTGTGCACTTACAAACACTGACTTTCTGAAAGACAATGGCTGAGTCAACATCCTATGTAGAAATAAAGTCAAAGTTGATTTCAGTCACTTAAGGTGATGTCAGCTACCCTTTAATTAAGAAAAAATGAACCAAAAATTACTACAGACTTCAAAGGTCAAGGAGAATTATAGCTGAAAGTTCTTAGGACCTTCTTGGTCTCCAGAATTAAACAAAAATTGCAACTAAGAGACTGAATCAAGACATTTGGAGGAGAGAAAAAATAGCCATATCATTCTGTATTCTAAGAATATATTTTACAGTCAATTCTTCTGTAATATGGAGTCATAATGTTGGACTTCTTACAAGTAGACTTTCCAACTAGAAAGCTCTGGTTATTATTAGCCGTTTTGAGTAGCTGAGTTTATGTTTCATTGATTTCTCAATCCACAACACAGCATTTTTGCTTAGCCAAAAATGATTTTTATAGTGTGTTTTTTTTAAAAAATCCTAATTATAAAGGAATATGCAATGACTCTTATAGCTACAGACCTGGCTCATGATTTATTTTACAAGACTTTCCTCACACTTCTTGCTAAAGACATTCTTTGTGTTTTATTACAAGTTTCTTCCATTGCATCATGCTCTCAGTGGGATGGTGTGCCTATATTTTATTTTACTCCTGCCATTAATTACCTGTGGGCCTGTATCATGTCTCTCTCAGACCCATTTATTATAATGGTGCCTGCTGGTGTCCCTGCAGCTAGCAGTCTGTCAGCATTTCCATTAGAAACCCCATTTCACAGGGCTTGAAATTCAGCTGTAAAATTGTGCTTTAGGCTGTACATATTTGGAGTACATGCTATGAGCTATGAAGCTCTTTATTTTTAGCTCTAAAAAGACAAATTTGGAAAAAAAAAGTGTGCATATAGGTCCTAACTTTTGTGATAAATTAAAGAAAAATAGTATAATCTTATGACATGTTTATAGGTTTTGTTTCATTCTTTTCAAAATGGAAACATATTTGTGTGTAGTTTATAGGAAATTCAGTATAATCTAGGATTATATGGATATTTTCATATTTCTTTGTTTCTCCATTTTAATTTCTTAAAATATATATGGCCATTAATTTTTTAAAGCATTTTGATGTGTCCATTGAAAAACTCAAGAAGTATTCTAATGGTAATATAAAACTAATTTTTTAAAATGTTTTAAGAGTTAGCTATGGAGTTAATCATTGGACAGCTTTCAAATAGGAATGTTATTTACCATTAAAAATGCTTTGGGATTTAGAAATCATAAGTTTCTGGAAAATGATCACACCAGGATAAATTAAAATGCCCTTATCTTGGATATGACATCAGTAGGATTGCCAGATAAAATACAGGACACACAGTTAAATATTAATTTCAAATTTAACAAACAATTTTTACTATAAATATGTCCCAAATATTGCATGGAATATATTTATATAAAAATATGTATATATATTTGTTGATGTTCTGAGATTCTGATTTAAAAGGGTGTTTTGTATTTTTATTGGCAAAATCTGGCAACCATAAATACATAGTAGTGATTATTTTTCATATTCTTCTAAGTTAAAATTAGAATTCAATGTTACAGAATATCCAAGGGATAAAAGAATGAGAACATAGTCCTGGATTTTTAAAAAGACTACATATGTTTTAGAAACACTTTTTCAGAGTGTAAGCTTATTGTTCTAAAATAACAGGTTCTTGTGGATAGGAATCAAAGTGGAATAATATGACCAAGGGGAAACAAGAGAGTCACATTTAATGGAAAGAGAATCCTTATGGATGAGAACTGAGATAACTGAACAAAAAGACACTAAGGAAAAAAAAATAGTGACAAAAATCTAAGAAGACATTTCCAGATGGACAGTACCCCTTGTGGACTCATATATATTTGACCTGATTCTGAAATACACAACTGCTAAATACATATGAAGTCATTTATTTGATTTTATAATAAAATAAACTTGCAAAAAGACTACATTTAAAAAATGTTTTTCAAAGTATTTCATTCATTCACACAACCAAAAATTATCTTTAAGTAGTTGGAAGAGGCTGGATGGAAACAAATGGAACTAATAATTGGGGGATGGCTGGGCAATTAATAAGTAAGAGTAGTTTGGATAAGTTGCTCTGTCATAGCAGTTGTTAGGGATGAAGAGTCATCTTTTCACGAACAGGGTCTTCACGAAGCATTAATCAAGTCTACCTAACACAAAATGATTCACATAGGATATCATAAGGCAGGAGTAGCATGAACAACTTATGAGGAAAAGACATTGCATAGCTAGATAGCATAAAACATAAGCACTATTCTAAAATGTCCCAGAACATGGAGGAATCCACTAGGATGGAGGTTTTCTAAATGTGAATTTATGTGAAAGGCAAAAAGAAAATACAATCTTATGTAGGAGAAATGTTAATATTCAACAATTTAGTGAATATGAATTTATGAATCAGAAGTATAGAATAAGACCTATTCCATGCTTACAAAAACTTAAAACATAGTTGGACCTGTAAGATGTGAAATAACTCAAAATCATATCTCACCATTTATTTTCTGTCACAAACTGGTTGGATTTGGTCAGTTTTCAAACTGCTTTTTTAGAATGCTTTCTTTGCTAGCAAATACTATTGTATTTCTCCAGCTACCACTGAATATCCTCCCTTGTAACAAATCCTTGCTTTTTAACGATAGATTTGATTTCTTAAATGTGGTAGCATATGCTTAATATAAAATTTAAGATTTTAAGTGGCATTTTAAGTGGGACTGAGTCCATCCACAATATTTTTTAAATCATCACCATTATCGATGTTCAGAGCTTGTTCGTCATCCCCAAAAGAAACTCTGTACCCATTAAATGATAACACCCATTCTCCCCTCCTTCTAACCCCTGGTGACCTCTACTCTATTCTCGGTCTCTATGAATTTGCCTGTTCTAGGTACTTCATATAAATGGAATCATACAATATTTGTCCATCCATGTCTGATTTACCTCACTTAACATAATGTTTTCCATGTTCATCCATGTTGTAGCATGTATCAGAAATACATTGCTTTAATGGTTGGCTAATATTCCATTGTATATATAGCCACATTTTGTTTATTCATTCATCCATCTTTTGCTGGACTTTTGGGTTGTTTCCACTTTTTAACTCTTAGGAGTAATGCTATGAACATCAGTGTACAAGTTATCTATTTTAGTCCCTGCTTTCTATTCTTTTGGATATATGCCAAGGATGAAATTACTAAATCATATGATAACTCTATATTAAATTTTTAAAGAACTACCAAATTGTTTTCCACAGTGACTGAACCATTTTGCATTCCCACCAGCAGTGTATGAAGGTTCTAATTTCCCCACATTGACTAAAACACTTCTTATTTTCTGTATTTTGTTTGTGTGTTTATTTATAGCCATCCCAATGAGTGTGAAGTGATATTTCATTGTGGTTTTGATTTCTTTCCCTAATAACTAATGATATTAGTCATTTTTATATGCTTAGTGGCCATTTGTCTATCATCTTTGGAAAAATGTCTATTTAAGTCCTTCGCCCATTTTTGAAGTAGGTTATTTTTATCGCTGGGTTGTAGGAGTTATTTACATATTCTGAATATTAATACCTTATCAGATATAAAGTTTACAAGTGATTTCTCCCATTCTGTAGGTTGTCTTTGCACTCTCATGATAGTGTCCTTTGATACAAAAAACTTTAATTTTTATAATGTCCAACTTATGTTTTCTTTTGTTGCCTATATTTCTGGTGTCATATTAGGTCTGATTCTTTAAAATAGTGTTTTACATGAATGTACTCAATAGAATGACTCTTTAACCACATAATTTCTTCATAATAAAAAACATTGGGAATTTCATTGAAGTAATAGCATGTTAGCCTATCTAGCAGTAAATATCCTAACCATAACAAAAATTCTCAAAGAAAAACATAAACATCGACGTTCTTTGAGAATGATCAGCATATAGCAGAACTGAGGGGATGTGGCTCTTGACAAAGGAGAATCATAGCAGTTGAGGTCGGGAACCATGAAGGCACTTCCAAGTTTGAATGGCACCTGGAGGAGAGAACTACAGTTTCACAGAGCTGAGGAATTGCCAGAAGCTGGATGTTGGCACTGCCAGAACTGAAAATTGCAATGAGCAATCTTGGAAAAGAGCTAACTACCTATTGCGTAATACTAAAATCTGCATATAAATTCCCCTCAAATCTTTAACTGACTCTTAAACTTTGTGTTGACAGGAAAATCTCCAAATGATACAGCAGAAAGCAACATCTGGAAGCTAAAGAGCTACATAGAGATTTTTAGCAGCTACGTAGTTCCTGGGAAGCAGTTTGTAAATCTCACCAAGTCCCACCAAGTTAGGGAAGCTTGATAAATACTCTTACCCCAGAAAGGCCACATATTCAGAGTAAGAAATGTCTCCGAGGACTCAGGATCACTCCCTATGTTAAGGTATAAAAACTGAAATTGGCCTGCTCTAATAAAGCAGCTTCCACAAGAACAATATCATTACTAATTTAATAGTTTGATAGTACAAAGGTCAACCATTTTTAGAAAAAAAATATATAAATTTAAGTCTTTGCTGCATATCATCCAGTTTCCAGTGGTCAATCCTATTTCATTTAGGCAAAGAAGCAGGAAAATATCCATAATCAACAGTTCCACAATCAATCAGCAATGGATCTTGATTTTGGAACTAGCAAAAAAAAAAAAAATGGTGTTTAATAGCTATTATAAATATGTTTAAAATGTCCAAAAAAGATGGATATCATCAGTTAAACAATGAGGAATTTCAGAAGAGACATAGCAACCTTTTAAAAAAGGAAAACCAGAGAGCTAAAATATATAATACAGAAAAAAATTCATTGGATGTTACAGGAAATTAGAGTCCTCAAGAGAAAAGATCAGTGACAGGCAGATGTGAATAGAAATTATCCCAACATAAACACATAGAGAATTATTATTATTATTATTATTATTATTATTATTATTAAACATAGCTCAATGACCCATAGACTATAACATGTAGTCTAACATTCATGTGGTTAGAATTCCAGAAACAAAGGAAGGAGAGAATGGGACAAAGATATTTAAGAGATAATAACCAAAAATGTCTAAATTTGTCAGAAAACAAATAGCCTCAGCTCCAAGAATCTCAGTAAACACCAAGAAAAATAAGGACAAAGAAATATACACCTTAGCATATTATAATCAAACTTCTAGAAACCAAAGATAAAGACAAAATCTTAAGCTCAAAAAAAATCATTACATGTATAAGATCAACAATAAGGATGAATACTAACTTCTCATCACTAACAACGGACTCTGATTTGTTTCTCTTCTGTTTCTTCTGCTTTTGTTTTCATATCAGATAAACCATTGCCTAATCCATAGTCACAAATTTACTCCTCTGCTCTCTTCTAAAAGCTTCACAGTTTTAATTGTTATATTTAGGATTATGATCTGAGTTAATTTTTGTATATGATGTAAAGAATGGGTCCAACTTCACTCTTCTGAGTGTGACTTTTCAATTTTCCCAGTACCATTTATTGAATGACTATTCTTTCCCTCGGAGAATTTTTATGGCACACTATCAATTGATGGTAAATGTAATGGTATTCTCATCCCACCATTCCTGAACTCTATAGCCTCTGCCTCCTTGTCAAAGCTTGGTGGAAGAAGGGGGCCCAAACTATTGACTGCATTTACCTGAAATTTATTCTCTGCAATGCATAGGTGGAAGAGATAAGACAAGTTGGCAGTCTTCTCCTCTTGGGAAGTATTGTAGTTCTTGATTGGGAACTGGGCAGGAGAGGTATCATTGTCTTCTTAGCAACATTTGTTCAGAACAGAGCTTCCATTATGCTAAGCTGGGGGCAGGGAGTAGAGGATGAAACAGATTTTGGCGCAAGTGCCATAGAAACTCACTATTCTGACAAAATTTAGATTTTTTTTAAACATATATACTCATTGGTCAATTAACCTATGGTAAAGGAGGAAAGAATATGCAATGGGGGAAAAGTCTCTTCAACAAATGGTACTGGGAAAACTGGACAGCTACATGCAAAAGAATGAAACCTAACCACTTTCTTATATTATATACAAAAATAAATGTAAAATGGAATAAAGACCTAAATGTGAGACCTGAAACCATAAAACTCCTAAAAGAAAAGGTAGGCAGTAATTTCTTTTACATCAACTATAGAAACATTTTTCTGGAGATGTCTACTCAGTTAAGAGAAAAAAAAAAAAAGCAAAATTAAACCATAGGGACTACATCAAAATAAAGCTTTTGCACATTGAAGGAAATAATCAACAAAACTAAAAGATAACATACTGAATGGGAGAAGATATTTACAAATGATATATCCAATAAAGGGTTAAAAGCCAAACTATATAAAGAACTTATACAACTCAACACCCCCAAAAAACAAATAATCCAACTAAAAAATGGAGGGGCGCCTGGGTGGCTCAGTCAGTTGAGTGTCCAACTTCGGCTCAGGTCATGATCTCGCGGTTCGTGAGTTTGAGCCCCGTGCTGGGCTCTGTGCTGACACCTCGGAGCCTGGAGCCTGCTTCTGATTCTGTCTCCCTCTTCCTCTGCCCCTCCCCCGCTCATGCTCTGTCTCTCTCTCTCTCAAAAATAAATAAACATTAAATTTTTTTTAATGGGAAGAGGACCTGAATAGACCTTTTTTTACAAAGAAGACATACAGAGGGCCAACAGACACATAAAAAGATGTTAACATCACTCACTATCAGGGAAATGCAAACCAAAACCATAATGAGATATCACCTCACACCTGTCAGAATGGCTAGAATCAAAAACACAAATAACAGATGTTGGAAGGGATGTGGACAAAAACTAATCCTCATGTACTGTTAGTGCTAATGCAAATTGGTACAGCCAGTGTGGAAAACAATATGGGAGTTTCTCAAAATATTAAAAACAGAATGACCGTATGATCCAGTCCTTCCACTCCTGGGTATTTATCCAAAGAAAATGAAAACACTATTCAAAAAGGTACATGCCTTCCTATGCTTATTGCAGCAATATTTACAATAGCCAAAATATAGAAGCAACTCAAGTGCCCGTGAGTAGACGAATGGAGATAGAAGAGGTGGTGTGTGTCTATCCGTGTGTATGTAATGGAATATCATTTAGCCATAAGAAAGAATGAGATCTTGCCATTTGCAACAACATGGATGGACCTAGAGGGTATAATACTAACTGAAATAAATCAGACAAAGAAAGACAAATACCATGTGACTTTACTCACAGGTGGAATTTAAGAAACGAAACAAATGAACAAAGAAAAAAAGAGACAAACAAAAGAGCAGACTTTTAAACAGAGAATGAGTTAGTGGTTGCTAGAGGGGAGAGGGAACAGAATGGATAAAGTAGATAAAGAGGATTAAGACTACATTTACCATGATGAACACTTAGTAATGTATAGAAACGTTGAATCATGATACCGTACACCTGAAACTAATATAATACTGTAGGTTAATTATATTTCACTAAAAAATATTAACCTATTCCTGGCTCAACCACCCTTCCCCTACCTCTCCTACTCCAACCCAAATATATTTATTTTATATTTTTATATTCATTTCTGTACATTCTTAGAACAATTTTCAGAGACACTGAATGGTTGTTTTTAACCTAATTTTCAATTTTCTCCAGTTATTGTCGCTTCACTGGAGAGCAGCCCAAAGACCTCCTCATATGACCATTCCACAAATGGAATCCCCTCTCTATGTGATATATTTATTATATGTGACCTTTTACTATTCTACAAAAATGTCCATAATATGCTTCAAAAAGCAGAAATTTTACTTGTCGTAATTCAAAGGAAAAAAAAAACCCTAGAACTAAATTATAAAAATTAAATCCAAAAGCATCTTTAATTTTAATAAAATGAGAATTTTCTGAATAATAGCTAAGTAAATGACAGAATCACATAGAAATGAGATTTCTTGGAATGCAATAAAAGTAACCCCATGTTAAACACATAGGATTTAATCAAATCAGCACTTAGGAATTATTTCTGTTAAAATTATTTTCATCTGCAACTGACAGAACTCCTGTAATGATAGTAGTTTAAACAAGATGAAATTTCTTTCTCATTAAAGAAAAAAATCCTAAATGTAAGAAATCCAGAATAAAGAGATCAACTTAAAGATCATCAATATCCTTCCAGCTCCTTGCTCCAGTGTAATTATTACAACTTCCAACATCATGTTTGCTTTGCAGACAGCAGAATGAGTAAAAAGGCAAGAAGAGGACAGCTCCCTCTAGGGACACTACCCAGAAATTGCACATGCTATTTCCACTTGGATGTACCAACCTATAAAGATAGCTGAGAAATTTTCTTTCTTCTGAGTAGTAATATACTCAATATTCAAGGATCTATCACTGAGAACAATTATTGGGGAAAAACTCATGGACTCTCATATAAATGTAACCATTTTCAGTTAATCAGAAGAAAAGTAATTAGGCTAATAATTAAAATAAAAACAATAAGGAAAGAATAAGAAGTATTAAAGTAGAAGTTAATAAAAATTTATAAGAAAAAGTATATTAAAAAGGACTAAAATATTGAAATCCATTATTAAAAAAGCACAAACAGAAAATAGAAAAATAAAATGTTACATTAGCTAAAAATAACATGAAAAGATAATGTTTGTTACACCTAATAATATCAAAACTCTTAATGAATGATAGGATTTCTAGGAAAAAAAATTTCTAAATTCCTTCAAAAATAAAGCACTTCCAAAATGGCAGAGTGTGGACTTCAGGAAAATCAGCTGCTTAATAAAAGCAATTAAAATGGCACAACTTTTCAAAATTTTTTCTGAACTCTGGAAATTAACTAAAAACTTGCAACAATCTAAAGAGAACTTATTCAACAAAAGTACTAAAACCCATGTAAGAACAGAAAACTTTGTAACACTTTAACTTGCTCTGATTCCCAATCACCTCTCCCCTGCTCTGTGGTAGTTTTGAAAATCAATAGTGTCATAACCACAACAGTTGTGAAAAACAGCAGCCTAGCAGCCAATAAAGGGGGCAAAATAGGTTTGAATCTCTTCACAAAGCTTTGCCTCAGAGAATACTTACTATCTGATTTATCTGGCAATTGCCTGGAAAAGTCTTATTTATACAGCTTGTCTTCATTTGAACTGACTCACAGCTCATTTAGGAGAAAAACCATATCCCCAGGGTGTTTGTCAGAAATAATCAGCAGCAATTATTTAAAATTGCACCTGCTTGAGTCAGTGAAACAAGGTTGAGCAAACATGTTAAAAAATCAAGAAAATCTGGCAAATGAGAGGTCCATAGAGGGCTTTGTAACCTTCCAATATATTCCTGGGAATATAGATGATCACTTGCATGTCCAATGCTGTGAACATGACCATGAAAGACTTCAGAAGGCTTAATCTCTCAGTTGGGTAATCTTACGGCTCTGAGCAAGAAGGAAGTGCAGACTAAGGCAGTAGTGATATCTGCCAGAGATATGAAAATGTGTCCCATCACATTCACAAAGCAAAGATGGGGACATTCTATTTCTTCAAGACATTTAAGGAAATTTCTGTTCAGTCATTAGCTGAGAACTAAGCTAACTAAGAGCATTCAGTAGTAGCATTTTTAAAAAAATCCATTCTTTACAGAATCTTCCCTGTAAAGTCATTAAAAACAAACAACCAAAGCAACAACACCAAAAAATGGTGACAAATAAACCCAAGACATAATCTTCTGATTTCCAGGGTTGCCACTATTATTACATAGTCAGTCTTTTATTAAGAAAACAGTTATGAGCCATGCTAAAAGAGAGAATACATATCCCATTTAAAAAGTTAGCTTTTTGGAAATAATAACAAAAATTTCTCTGAATTGACCAAGAAGAAAAGAGAGAAGATTCAAATTAGTAGAACTAGTAATGTGAGACATTACTAGTGACCTTAAAGAAATAAAAAGTATTATAGAGTAATACTATAAAAACCTGTTTTCAAATAAATTAGATCACCTGGATGAAGCAAAGTCCTGTTAAGACAGAAACTACAAAAACTGTCTCAAAGAACAGAAAATCTGAATAGACCTGTAACAAGTAAATATATTAAATTAGTAATTAAAAACAAAACAAGCAAACAAACAAAAAACACTTTCCCCCAAAAAAGCCCTGGACAAGATTGTTCACCTCTGAATTCTACTAAACCTTTGAAGAAGAATTAATATCAATCCTTCACATCCTCTATCAAAATATAAAAGAGGGAGAATCATTTTCCAAATCATTCTAGGAGGCGGCTACGACCCTGTTACCAATACCAGATAATGATACGACAATAAAAGAAAAGTACAGAACGATATCCCTTAAAGACATAAATGCAGAAATCCTCACAAAATTATTAGCAAACAGAATCCAACACATACAAATATTAACGAGTATGACCAAGTAGGTTTGTTAATGCAAGGTTGGTTTGACATTTGAAAATTAACAAATGTACTATATCGATAGAATAAAGGACAAAAACCACATGATTATCTCAAAGATAAAGAAGTAGGGCTTGACAAAATCCAACATCTCTTCATGACAAAACACTCAACATACTAATAGTAAGGAACTTTTTCAATCTGATAAAGGACATCTACAAAATCCCATAGATGACATCATATTTAATGATGGAAGACTAAATGCATTTCCCCTAAGGAACAATTCAAGAATGTTTGGTATCATCACATATAATCAACATTGTACTGGAGGTTCTAGGGAAGGCAATTAGTCAAGAAAATAAAATAAAAGGCATCCATATTTGGAAACAAAGAATTAAAACAATCTCTATCCATAGACAATATTGTCTTGTCTTGTATATAGGAAATCCAAAGGCATTAATTAAGGAACTAGTTAAACAAAATAATAAATTCATCAAGGTTGAGGAAGATCTATAAACAACAAAAATTAGTATTTACATACATAGCAAACCATTCAAAAAAGAAATTAAAGAAACATTTTCCAATTTTACCTCAATAAATTCAGAAAAAATAAATTTTTTTTTATTTATAATACCATCAAAAAGAAAAAATATAGTTAAAAATAAGTTTAATAAAGGGTGTAAAAAATAAAATTAAATTAAAAAAGGGGATTTCCTGGGTGGTTCAGTCGGTTGAGCACCTGACTCTGGATTTTAGTTCAGGTCATAATCCCAGGGTCAAGGGATTGACCCCTATGTTGGATTCCACGCTGAGCATGGGATCTGCTTAAGATTCTCTCTCTGTCCCTCTGCCTATCTCCCTCACTTGCACTCTCTTTCTCTCTTTCTCTAAAATAAAAAAATAAAAAGATGCATGACTTACACACAAAAACTACAAAACGTTGTTGAAAGAAATTAAGGAAGACATAAATAAATGGGGAAACTTCCCATGTTCATGGATCCAAAACTTAATATTCCTAAGATGGCTATACTCATCAAATGAATCTTTTTCATTCAACACAATTTCCATCAAAATTTCAGCTTTCTTTTTATAGAAATTGATGAGCTCTTCCTGAAATTCATATGAAAATAAAAAGGGTTAGAATAACCAAAACAATTTTGAAAAAGGCCAAGTTGGAAGACTCACTTTTTTTTTTTTTAAATTTCAAAACTTACTACAAACTAATCAAGACGGTGGGATACTGGCATAAGAACAGACATGTAGATCAATGGAATAGGACTGAAAGTCTAGAAATAAGCTCTTACATTTATGGTCAGAAGATTTTCAACAAGTGCGCCAGGAGAATTCAATGGAGGCAAGAATAGTCTTTTCAACAAATAGTAGGACAAGTAGGTATCCATATGCAAAAGAATGAAGTTGTGTCCTTTCTTTA
This sequence comes from Acinonyx jubatus, assembly GCF_027475565.1. NCBI lineage: Eukaryota > Metazoa > Chordata > Mammalia > Carnivora > Felidae > Acinonyx > Acinonyx jubatus. The sequence continues at coordinate 85,919,246 of NC_069382.1, read as the reverse complement.
CACCACATACAAACATTCATTTAGAATGGACCATAGACAAAAAGGCAAGTGATAAAACTATAAACTTCTTACAAGAAAACCTAAGAGTAAACTTTCATGAGATTGGGTTATCTACAGTCTTCTTATATATGACAGCAGAAGCACAAATGATAAAAGAAAAAGTAAATCAATTGGATTTTGTCAAGATTATAAAATTTTGTGCCTCAAAGGACACTACTGGGACAGCGAAAAGACAATTATGTGACCACTCGCTCCTCTTAACCAGTGGACTTCCACCCATAATTAGTTTGGATAGCAAGACTGATGACACCACGTATGAACCACGAGGATATGAAATACATACTTTCATCCAAGGACGCTTTCTGAGTGAGCAAGATGACTCCTGAGCAGGTGCAAAAATAGCTTGAGAGAGCCAGGAAAGGAGATTGGTTGGGGGTATTTTGCAGTTATAGGATAAGGCT